>NC_034412.1:9246604-9261727 GCF_002078875.1 Numida meleagris
CACCTCCAGCTGCTGTGGATGGTGCTGTGTTTGGAGCTGACATTGGGGCAGAGGCAGCAGTGAGCCCCAACCTCGGTGCTGCCCCAGAAGAACCAGCATCCCCATCCCTTGGGGGATCACAGCCATGGGACACAGCAGCCGGTGCTCCTGAGAACACTGCTCTCCTCGGGGCTGAGGGACCAGGCAGTGGATTCAGTTCAGCACTGAATTCCCCCAGCTCAGCATCATACGGACCCGCAGGGCCACCATCGCCTAACACTGTGGTGCAGCCTGGCACAGGTCTGACAGTGCTGGGAGAGGAGGGACAGGTACTGGGAGGGGTGAGCAGCGTGGCTGCATTGGAGCCATCCCTCAGCTCCTCTCCTGGCACTGGGCTGGAGGCTGGGACAGATCTGCTGCCTGGTGCTGGCTCCCCATCAAGTCCTGCCTCCCCCAGTGACGTGCTCACAGCTCCCTCCGCTTCAGACACAGCCAACCCAGGTGGCCTGGGAGGAGCAGGTGGTGCTCCTGATGCTCTGCAGCCCTCCCTGGCTGCTGCACCCAGGCTCCGTCCCGCTGCAGGAGGAATGGGTGACTGGGCTGAGGCTGTCTCTGCAGACGGAGAAGCTCCAGGGCAGTCTCAGGACCAGGCTGGGACAGGAGCAGCCTCTGATGGAAGAATGGGCTCTGTACTGCACTCTACATCTTCCTTTGCATCTGCTGATGGATCTTCGCCACCTGGAGCAGCCGCCAGAGCTGATAGAGGAGAAGGTGTCCCTGAAGCTGGTGGAGTTGGCTCGAGCCCAGGCTTGGGGGCTGCTGCCCTCCAGGGCAACAAGGAAACCCCCATCCTCAGCCCCACCGTTCAAAGCAGTGCCAGTGTCGGACTTCCTGGTGCCAAGCTCAGCCAAGTCAACGTGGTGGAGCTGGCTGGAGACAAACTGGGATCCTCAGCCCAGGGGGCACCTTCTGCCACTGGGGGCAATGGGGTGGGCACTGTCATCCAGATTGCATCGGGAGTGTTGCCCCCCTCCATCCCCGCCTCCCCCCAGGAGACACAGCCCCTGGTCCCGGTGGCTCCGGCTGCCTCCAGCCCATTGCTGGTGGCTGCAGCTGCCTCTGCCAGGGGGGTTGGGGACAGCTCAGTGCCCAGTGGGGACCCCTCCTCTGCCTCCAGTACCCAGAGTGGGAGCAGCCCCCCATCACTGCCATGGTCCCCTGTGGGTGAGATGGCTTCTGGGATGGCTGCACCACTGGGAGAAGACCTCCAGCATGTCCCCAGTGCTGCCCCAGCTCTGCCTTCTGCATCTGAGAGAGAAAACCTGAAGGAGGGAGCAAGTGCCAGCGCCCAGATCTCCTCTCCAGTTCCAGCAAGTGAGTGGGCATCGGGGGCATGGAGAGCTGCTACTGCAAGGGGTGCTGCCCTGCTGCTGCCTCCCCTCCAGCATGGGGTCCCTGCAGTGGCTGAAGGCAGAGGGGATGCTGATGGCCTCACTATTGCCAATCTGGCCCGTGGGGCCGCCAGTGGGGTGAGCATCCCTGCATCCATCCCTGTCCCAGGGGGAGCCCAGGGGGGATCCACCTCTGCCACCCGGCTCCCTGCCGTGTCCTGCAGCCCAGCCCCCAGCCCCGGGGACAAGAAGGGGATCATGGGGCTGGGGGCAAGCGATGCGTCCGCTGTTGGTGTGCGTGTGTCATCCTCTATGCTCCCAGCTCCAGGACAGCCGGCTGCTGCCCCAACCCCACCGCCGCTCCCCGCAGGTGGGTGATGCAGAGCTAGGGCAGGGCAAGGGGTTGGAGCAGGGTTGGGGTGTCTGGGTGTGCCCCCATCCTCCTGCTGCCCAGCCAGTGTCATCTTGAAAGCAAAACTATTTCTGTTGGCACAGCCCAAAGGGTTTTGCTATAAGAATGTCTTTTCTGAATTTTGTTGTTCTCTTTCAGTCCCAGCAGTGCCCCTCTATGGGTACGGAGCAAGAGAGAATGACCACGAGTATGTGCAAAGGAGAACGGACTTCAGTTCCCCACTGTTCAAGCCCGAGACCGGATTCCCATTTGGGAAAACGCTGCGTGATTCTCTCTATGTGAGTCCATGCTGCCCTGAGTGTGCTGCTTTCCAGTGTCTGATGTAGAAAAGCTCCAACTCCATTCCCCTGTGCACAGTTCACAGACAACGGGCAGATCATCTTCCCAGCCTCGGACAGCAGCATCCTCACACTCCCCAACCCACCTGCCCGCGGATTCACCGGCCTCGAGGACGTTCCCATGATCGCCGTGTTCTGGGACAACGCCGACTTCTCCAGAGGCACTGGCACCACCTTCTACCAGGTGGGTGAAGCCTCCCTTGTGTGTGATTGTGTTGAGATGACTGAGGCACTGGCACAAGTTGCCCAGAGAGGTGGTGGGTGTCCTGTCCCTGGAATCATCCAAGGTCAGGCTGGACGGGGCTGTGATGGAGCTGTAGGTGTCCCTGCTCATTGCAGGGAGTTGGGCCTGATGGCCTTTAAGGGTCCTTTCCACCTCCAGTGGTTCTATGATTCATCGCTTTGTTCATGGATGCCCCTTGAGAGGCAGAGTGGATGGGTGACGGATGGCTCTTCCCTTTTTGGGAACCACACTCCTGGTTGCAGTGCAGAGCATCACAAATTGTCCCATTGGGGTCTCATCCCTTGGTGTCCCAAACCCGCAGGAGTTCCTCACCCTGAACTCAGAGAAGCCACCATTTGTCCGTGATGTGGAAGGGAAGATCCGGCGCTACCTGAGGTCCTCCTACTCCGCTGCCTGGACCCTGAAGATCACCTGGGAGAAGGCACCTGCCTATGGGGCACGGGGCGACAGCCACAGGGTATGGGTCTGTGAGTCGGGGATGTCCAGTTGCCAAAATGTGCCATTTCTCAGGAAGCCCCATTGGATTGACCTCATGCTAAACCCTTCCCTTACCTGTCCATGGTGCTTCTCCCCAGACAAACACATACCAGGCTGTCCTCACCACTGATGGCTTCAGGTCCTATGTCCTGATCCTGTACCAGGATGGAGGCATGCAGTGGGACTACACCCAGCTGCCGGCCACCAACGCGCTGATTGGCTACACCAGGTACTGAGTGTCACAGGGACACTGAGCTGGGGTGGTGAGACCCACGAGGTCTGACTGTTCCCCTTCCCTCTGCGCAGTGGGGATGGGTATTACCGCAATGATGACCTGACCCAAGGATCTCCAGCTGCAAAATACCGCCCTGACCGCTACAGGGGCTACAACACAGGTGGGTACGTGGCCTGGGGGGTGGGGGTGCTCTGCATGGCAATGGGGACAGCTCCAGGCAGGGGGTGACACTGAGTTCACTATCACCACCATTTCTGCTCAAGAACATAAAGTGCGTTCCCTGAGCACAAGTGATGCTCTGATGAGCTAAACCTTGGGAACATCCTTGGGGTGTTCCTTTATGGCACATCCCTTTTTGGTGCAATGAGATTTCTCGGAGAATTCATCTTGGCAAGAGCCTCTCTCCCATTTCCTGAATATTTCCCTGGTGTTGGGGTCCCGTGGTGGGGACTCAATGGCATCAGATTCCATCCTCTCCACCGGAGCTGCCCATGGTCTCATCTCCCGTTCCCCACTCAGATCTCCGCGGGCTGTGGCTGTACAAGCTGGAGAGCCGCGTGGGCATCAACTACCGCCTGAAGTGCCTGGCGTGGACATGGAGGCAGCAGGAACCACGGGCGTGGAGCCAGGACCTGCCCGCCTGCCCCTGCTCCCTGCAGCAAGGCCAGCAGGACCCACGCTTCAGGAGCAGCCGCGGAGGCAAGTAGCACCGCCATCTCCAAAGTGTCCCCTGCGTGCTGGTACCATCCCCCACGGGTGTCCCCAAAGCGCCCTACAAGCTGATTGCATCCCCGTTCCAGGCTGGGGGTCCGCTCGTGTCTCCATGCTGCACTCTGCTTCGCCCAACATGCACGGTGCCGGTGTCCGCTGCCTGTATGACAGCCGGGGGCAGCTGGTCGAGGGGCGGCAGGAGAGGTACTGGAGAGCATCCCGGCAGGCATCCCCATACCGTGGTAAGCACGGCCAACAGGGCATGGGGGGGAGCATCCCCGTGCCAGCCCATCTCCGGATACGCCGTGCGTGGTCCCGCTCTCCTCCTCTCCCCGGCCCCTGACTTTGTGCTTCCTGCCTCCCAGACCAGGAGCTGAAGCTGCATGATTGGTGCTGCAACCAAGCGGGGAGCGCCCGCCTCTGCGCCCGCTACAACGAGAAGAGACCACGGGTTGGATGTGATGGGTACCAGGCACCTGGTGCGGGTGGGTTCCCTGCCTACACGTGCCCAGGGCTGGAGGGGGGACATCCCAGTTCCTCCATGGTGAACGCAGCGAGAGCCCTGCGAGGAACAGGGAGGGGTTTGGGGGTGGGTGGTGCTGTGCCCTGGGCTGGTATAACACACAGCACCGTGGGGCTGGGTGATTCAGGACGCGGAGTGGAGAGGAGAGACACAGGCAGTATCTGTGGGTGTGGGCTGAGCTTTGGTCTTTCTTGCCATCCACAGAAGATTCCTCAGAAGACAGCGACTCTGAGGAGCAGACAGGTGAGGGGCTCAGGGGGTCCTGGGCTCACCCCGTGCCCCAGGGAGGCAGGAGCTGAGGTCTCACCATTTATTATCCCTTGCAGATGAGGAAACGGAGTAACCTGGAGGTCGCATACACACAGCATACTCTGGGCCATGGTTGATCCTCCAAACCCTTCCCTCCCATTTGTACCCGGCACTCCTGTGTGTCCCCCGTGTGTCCCCACTCCCCCAGCGATGGGACGGGCACTGTGGCACTGTCACCATGTCCCTCACCCCTGCTGCCCTGCCTGGGGATGGCACTTTAGGGGATTTTGGCCCCCAGCACCTGGGGCTTTGCACCTTGCAGAAGTTCAACCTTGGAATCATTGGAAACAATGGAAGAAAAATAATACTGTGTGTGTGAGAACACCTGAATGATTCCAAAAGCACCAAAGTTCTTGTCACTTTGCATTCCTTCAATAAAGCATCAGAGGGTCTGAGCATCACCGATGCCATGCAGCCGCCTCTCTGTGAGATGGGAAGGGGGTGGGCTCAGAGCAGGGACTGATGGGTGCAATACAATGTCGAGAGCTGGGGGTGCACGCATCACTCAGCACAATGCCCTCATTTCATTTTTATTTTGTTTTGTTCACAATGGGATACGATTGCTGGGTCTGGCTGCACTGTGCTGGGGCACACCCTGTGGTAGACATTCCTATGGATGACTCCAGTCACTTCTTCAGGTCCTCAGCAGAAGGTCCCATTGCTTTGGTGACCTGTCAGCCCACGGCACAGCCATGTCCCACAGCCCTGTACGTGCCATCCCCTTCCCGTGCCCGGAGCCCCCACTGCTGGGATCAGAGCGTGCTACGGCTGCGCAGAGCCTTGGCTTGGAGGCAGGACGTGGGGTCTCTTGATCTGCATCTGCAAAAAGAGACAGGACAAGCGGTGTCCCGGTTGCACAATCCTTGCACTGAGTCCCAGCAGCAGTGCAGATCCCACAGTCCCCAGCGTCCTGGGCAGACTTTGAGCCCCAGGACAAGGACACAGCTGTGCTGCCCCATGTGCAGGGACAGTGACCCTGGGCACACCTGGACAGACGGATCGATGGCCCGGAGCTGTGGTTCCCAGAGCCTTCCCGAGGCCTCTGCCCTCTCTTCTGCCTTCATCAGGGCTGGGGTGAAGAAGAGCAGAGCTGGGGGAGTGCTGTGGGGATATGATGGGGGCAGAGGACCACCCCACTGCCCGCCCCACAGCTCAGAGCTGGGGCACAAAGCAGGCTGAGGGTGTACTCACAGGAGAATGCCCGCTGCCTCCAGAAGGTCCCTTTGGTCCTAGGAGAGGAGAACAGAATGGGGACAACACATTGGTGGGGCAGGAGAGCCCCTGCCTTGTGCCAGCCCCCTGAGTGGGGAGCAGTGACTGAGTGTGGGGCTGTGCGACAGGGACTGATTGCTCCTCCGCACACCCCTTTTCTCATCTTGTCCCAAATGCAAACGTGTTCCAGCACACCGGGGGCTCAGATGCAGAGCTTCCCACCCCACACATCCCACGCAAAGATAGGGTGGAGGTGGGGATAGGTTGGCACTCCCGCCCCAGCCAGCTCTGCCCCTGCAATGCCCTTTTTTATTTCTCGCTCCAAACCAGCTCCTCCCAGCAACGAGAGAATTTCAGTGGAAATCATTTGGATGGCATTCAAATTAAAATCAACAGAAAGTCCTTCTGTAACCAAACACAGGGTGGGACGGGGAAGAAACACATCTGTTCTCTGACATGGGGGAGAAGGAAGCTGACTGTCACTCCTCATTGCAGCAGACAACTGCAAACTGGATGGATGATGCTGAAGGGGCTCAGTCCCTTCCCCAAAGCAGGTGCATCCCTGTCCCCTACCTGGGATGGATTTTCCACTTTTTCAGAGTGGCAAAACTCCTCCTGACACCCGCCTTCAACTCCTGCCCCACAGCACCCACCCTATGTGTCCAGCCCCATGCCCTCGCTCACCCCCAGGACTCCCGGTGCCGACGGCAGAGCTGTGCAGTCAGGCAGGCAGCGGAGAGCAGGAGGCCGAGCAGTGCCAGGGCCCCCACCATGATGCTGATGAAGGCAGCGAGGCTGACGGCGAGCTGCTCACAGCGGGCACCACCCGGGGAGAGGATGGAGAAGGGCACGCAGCTGTGGAGGGGACAGAGCTTTGGATACTGGGAGAGGTGGCTGTGCGGGCTGGCACGGCCCAACCTGGTGTCACAGCTACCTGCATGTGGGACCCTCAGGCAGGTGCTGGCAGTGGCCGCCATGCTGGCAGTAGCCCTTCTTGCAGGGGGAGATGCAGAGAAATCCGATGGTCTCCACGTAGTCGAGCTGGTAACCCTCATAGCCATACAGCATGCAGGAGAAGTAGTGCCGCAGCTCAGGCACTGACACTGTGGATGGATGGGTCCATGCATGGGGGTTTGGGGCAGCAACACTGCTTGGTGCATCCCCAGGACTCCTTGATGGCAATCAGCACCAAACCACCTCCATCACAACCCCAGGGCGCGCCGGGTGGCAGGGGACAGCCACGGGGGTCCCAACACCTGTGGTACTGGGGCACTCACGCTTCACCAGGTCGGTGATGTTGTCCGGGTGCAGGCGTGCAAAGAGGAGATGTGCACCCACCTCCCGCCGTACTCTCTGCCCGCTGAAAGCAGTGGTGATGGCCGCTGTTAGTTCTTTGTTCAGGAACTGGATCACAAAGCCGCTGCTGTTGTAGGTGAACTCAGCCACCACAGCAAAGATGAGGCCATCGGCTGTCCTGCAGGGAGAGGAGCTGGCTGCTGTGCCTCAGTTTCCCCATGAGATATGGGGGAAAGAAGGGAGGAGGGCTCATTGCTGTGAGGGTTTAGCAGCAGTGGGGCTGGAAAAGCAGACCCTTAGGGGCAAAACCCTTTGCATTCCAAGCCCTGCCCTGTCTGCTCGACACTCACATGCGGGTGATGTTGGTGTTGCTCCAAAACACCTTCACCTCCAGGGAGCCCAGGATGGCTGAGACCTGCGCCAAGGGGTGGGGGGGAGGTTTATGAGGGCTGTGACACTATACCTTGGCCCCAAGGGCCGCTTAGGCATGGAGCACGTGGAGCTGGATCCCTGGGGGGCAATGCATGGTCATCCCATGCTGCAGCATCCCACCCATCCCCACGCTGCAGCCCCTCCCCACCACTACGCACGGTGGCATTGACTTCCTCGGCTGTGGCACTTCGCAGTGCCCTGACCTGCAGCCGCATGCTCCTCCGGGGCAGATCTGGGGACAAAGCTGCAGTGGTACCTTTGTGTCCCAGGGCTGGGTGAGCTGGGATGGGAGACAGCCCCATATGGGGCACAGCACACACCTGCGTTGGCCAGGGGCTGAAAATCCCCTCCTGCCACCACACAGTGCTGGTCAGTAAATGCCGGGGGACACTCGCAGGTGGGTGTACAGGAGGGGGGGTGCAGGCGGCAGCGTCCCCCGTTGCTGCAGAAGCCCTCTGGGCAGGAGTGGGACATGCAGGCAGTGCCACATCCTAGAGCCTCCCCTGTGGGATGGGAGCACACGATGCAGGAAGCAGACACTGCTTTTGGAGCTGAGGTGTTCTGCTTGTTGCCTCATGCGAAGCCATACATCCCAGGATGCCCGCACTTACCTCCTGCATTGCTGGGGCAGGAGCAGGCATAGCTGCCCACGGTGTTGGTGCAGCTGAGGTTACCCTGGCACGCCGTATTCTGCAGGCACTCATTGATATCTGCAATGCAATGCAGCGTGGCACCGGGCGAAACCCCTCAAGGCCCCAGTGTCCATTCCCATAATGAGCCCATGTCACCTGCGCAGTGCCGCCCATCGCCGGTCAGCCCGGGCGGGCAGGGACCGCAGCCGGTATGCGGGTCGCAGCCCACCCCGGGGAAGCAGCCCTGGGAGCAGGGGTCCAGTGCGTGCTGGCAGAAGGGGCCCCAATATCCATCGTCACACCTGCAGGCTGCCAGCTGCCAAGGGATTGTGACACTGGCTTAGGGAACAAGAGGATGGATGGGATGGGGCTGGTGGCAGAGGGACATCCCACAGCTTTGTTACCTGCAAGGAGGAGCCGGCGATGGTGGTTGTACTGTTGTAGTCACACTGCTGGATGCTGCGGCAGCTGCACAGTGTAAAGCTAAGCTGCAGGAGGGCTGGGGGAAGGTGTGGGCTGACAGCCTGCAGGGTGACGCTGAGCGGTGCTGTCCCACGAGGCTCCCATGTCAGCATGCCGTCCTCTGTGGGAAGCGGAGGAGGAGGGGGCACACGTGGTAGTGGTCACGTCCCAGTCCTCCTGGAGGGGTTCCATCCGGAGCCCAATGTCTGTGCGGGGCTCGTCCTGCCCCCATCCTACCCCCTCTCTCCATCCCTACCCGATATGTTGAGCTCCGGCGAGACGTGAGGGACAAAGCGCACACCCGGCCCCGCAGCTCGGTACTGCCTGGTGACTTGTTCTGCCCTGAATGCTGTGAGCAATGGGTTGCCGGTGATGACAGGAGGGAAGGCATCTGAGGGAAGAGCAGCCCTGTGTGCTCACCGTGCAATCTTGGCATCCTTTGGTCTATGTCCCTTGTGGTGATGAGGGGACCATGGGCAGATGTAGCCATGGCTACCCACCAAAATCCCTTCTGGGTGGCATCTCCCAGGCCTGGGGATCAGCCAGCCGTGCACTGCATCTCAAGACCTTGGTGGCATCTCTCTTGCCTCTTATAGCCCTAGGGATGGAGCAGGGCTCTTCCCGGTTCCCCACACATCACTTACTGAGCACTTCCTTCCTCTTCTGGAAGTCCTCCACCAGGCTCTGGGTGGCAAGGCCCAGGGCCACATCCCCTGTGCTCAGCATGTCATAGATGCACTCCCTGCTGCTGTGGCACTGTGAGGCTGCCAGCTGGTACTGGCTTTCGTTCTCCTGACGCAGCTGAGACAAGAAGACGGGGTTGAAGTTCCTTACTGGTGTGGCCAGGGGCTGGGCAAACAGGCTGCTCTCTCCAACAGCCCCTGCAAGAGAGCACATCAAGGTAGGGCCTTGTGTTTTTAAGGTTGGCTATTTTTAGGGCTGGTTTACACGCAGTGGTGAAGAGATTGAAGGGCTCCCTTCGCATCAGTTTTCTCAGATGAGTGTCCAAACTTCTCCAGCCAGCACAAGGCTGGAAGGTGCTGGAGCATGGGATGGCCAGGCTGGATCCCAAGCCTAGACTTACAGGTCATCCCATAGCTGAAGATATCTTCCTCGCTGCTGTTCACAGGGATGTTGGTTCCATTTGGCATCTGGAAGTCATCTGCTGGGTTGTGGTTCCATACACCTGGTGGAAATTCACTGGGGATTGGAGCCCGCATGGGTCTGCCAGCAGCTATGGTGTGGGAGGGGGACCTTTCTCCTGGCCCTGCAGCAGTGCTGGAGGAGAGGAGAGGGGATGCTGGCAGTGTCCTCACCCATCAGACCCCTGGTGCCATTGTGGTACTGCTTTGGCAGGCTGCACACCGCGCTGAGCATCCCAGAGCTGGCTGAGACGGAGATGGAGATGGTCCCATCAAAGATAGCTGTGACGGAGGAAGTGTTGACCAGTAGAACACCGGGGCTGTAGTACACCTCAGCACCCATGTCTGTAAAAGAAGACACAGAGAGGGAGCCCATGTGAGTCTGGGATCTGAAACAATGTCTTTGAATTCAGGGAGGGGAGCATTCTCACCCAAGCTGGCCAAGTCCCTAGGGATGGTTACACCCCTGATCCCCCTCAGATACTATTAACATTTAACACCACCTCCTCCTTACCTTGGGAGTAGGAAAACTGAATGGTTTCATAGTTCAGCAGAACTTGGACCTCATTATGGCTCCCCAAGGTCCACTCAACCTGCAAATGGATAACTGCTCAGGATGTCCCACCCTGCTTGTCCCTCCCCAGCTCCTGCTGTGGACACACTGCTGGACCCTGTCCTCCTCCAGCCCCAGCAGAGGTGTTCATCCCGGAAGACGTGTTGGCACACTCTTTGCCCCAGCAAACCCATGACAACACAGCTTGGATGGCTGCATGTGTAAGAATGGCAAGTGCCCTCCACTGCCACTGTCACATCTGGGCTGCCACCACTGCTTGGTTGACCACCAATGGTTGACCACTGCAGCATGGAGGTGGGTTCCAGGCTCAGAGCCCCCTCCTTGTGTTGCTCAAAGGCTGCTTTGGTGACAATGGGAGATATCACTTACCAAAATGGGTACAGGGAGTAGCTCTACTCACTGTTGTGGTGGTGGTGGATGTGTACTGGGCAACGAAGGCCATGAAGTTGGTGGCCTGGGCTGTGCCGGTGCGGGCCATGCGCCCTTGCAGCACAAAGCTGGTGCGGGCAGTGCTGGCCAGCAGCAGCACAAAGTCCCCGAGGCCATTGAAGGTGAAGGTGAGGCCATCCAGGGTGGTGACATGGGGGTCGCCGAAGGCATTGGCTGGGGTCCGAAGGAAATTGAGTTGGTTTGAGAAGAGAAAGGAAAGCAAATGCTTTTGTCATCACACAGAGGAGAGCAAACCATGGTGCTCAGCAGTCTCTGCTGGGATGCTGCAAACCATGGCCTACATGGGTATGGCCTCGCTACCCGCTCCGTGCCCCGCCACAGAGGAAGGGGACCTACCAGGGGTGGGTGGCACATATCCCTCGCAGCCAGCCCTTGGTCTCTTCTCGCTGTACCTGGTGCAGAAATGAGGCTTCCCCACAAGCTTGCAGCACCATTCGAACGCCTCCAGCTCCCCGTCTATGGGGAGACAGTGGCTGGGTACTGGGAACATGGGGGTTCTGATGTTCCTGCAGAGTGCAGGCAGACCCTTGGGTGTTTTAGGGCTGGGACAGGGCAGTGCCCACTCACTGTCTGAAGAGTGGGTGGGTGGGCTCCAGAATCTCTCCTGCCATCCTTCCAACAACCCTGTGCCGTGGTACACACACCGCACCCCAGCTCCCACCCAGCTGGGGGATGTGGTGCGCAGCACTGTTACAAAGAGATCTGAAGTGCTTTGGGGTACGGCGGCTGCCCCAGGTGCAGAAGGGGACTCAGCACTTCTGCTCCGGCGGTATCGGGGGTCCAGGTCTGCCTGGGGCCTTGAGCAGGGGCAGGGTGGCAGCTCCGTGCTCCAGGTGGATGGTGGTGGCTGTGCCTGCAGCCACGTCAGGCACTGCAGCCTGTAGTTCACCTGGATGCGGCTGCCCAGCTGGAACAGCCACAGCCCGCACACATCTGGGGGCAAGAGGAAAACAGTGCAGCCGGACTGCAGTGACCAGTGAAACCCCACAGTGAGGCCTGTGCAGAAAGAGGGTCCCAACACCATCCATCCCCCTCCCCCCCAGCAGTGGATTGAGGGTCTTTCCTGGTGCCATACCAGTGCCGGAGCTGCAGTGCTGGTCTGGACGGTACCTAACAGCTGGTGGCTCTTGGGTCAGCTCGCTGTTCTGGGCATAGCCATCACCACTGGGTAAAGAGAGGAGCTCTGGGGTTAGGGTTAGGTTAGGGTCCTGCACCCAGTACACCGTGGGCAGGGGTTTCCAGTTGGGGCTGGGTGGCTTCATGGGTTTTCCTTGCAGAGTGGATCTTGAAACAGGTCATGACTATTTTAGAGGTGAGAGGTGGGGGTCTCCTGGGGAGGGGAATGCTGATGCCACACACACACACACACACACACACACACACACACACAGAAGGACACAGCACCTGGAGAAGCCAATGAGCGCGTTCCTGGCTGCCAGCCTGGTGTAGTCCCACCGCATGCCACCATCCTGGTACAGCAGCAAGGCGAAGGAGCGGCTCCCGTCGGTGGAGAGCACTGCCTGGTACGTGTTGGTCTGGGGAACCCACAGAGTCCCATTAGCACCCCACTGCTGTGCCCCATCCATCGCTGGTGATGGTCCCCTTTGTCACCTGAGCATCGTCCAGCTGGGACGGGTACGCCGGAGCCTTCTCCCACGTCACCTTCAGGGTCCATTTAGCAGAGTAGGGTACCTGCAGGTATTTCTGAATCTTCGCTTCCACATCACGGATAATGGGATCTCGGATGGAGCCGAGGGTGGGGTACTCCTGTGGGTTGCAGGGGGGTTTCAGTGCGCGAGGACTGGGGGGAACAGGGTCATGGCCTGTAGGTCCCCAATGATCCTGACCTGGTACCAGGTGGTGCCAATGCCATGAGAGAAATCTGCATCGTCCCAGAAGGCGGCCACCATGGGTAAGGCTTCGTGGCCACTGAAGCCCTGGGAAGGGGGGTGAGGGCTGGAGGGGACGTGGCTGTCTGAGGATGGGAAAATGATTTGTCCATTGTCTGTAAACTGAGCAGAACGACCAGTTAGGTTGCATCCATACCCTACGTACATACAAGCAGAAAAAAAATCAATTTTAAGTGGTGAAAAATTAACATTAAACCAGGTTTTTGTTTCTTTTGTGTTTTTTTTTTTTTTCCCCTTATTGAGCAGGCTGCACATCCCTTATGTGGGCACAGGAACTCACGTAGAGCGTGTCCCGCAGCGCCTTCCCCAAGGGGAACCCGATCTCCGGCCTCAGCAGCGGGGAGTTAAAGTCCACTGTCCTCTGGACGCACTCTGTGTCCCCTTCTGCTGTGCCAAATGGGTACAGTGACGCTGCCAGGACTGACACAGGCAGGACATTAATTAGGGAGGTTAGAAACAATTAAACAATTAACTTCTGCTCCAGCTTTCATTCTGCTCAGCTGCCTCCTAGCCCCGGGGCGTGATTTCTGTGGTGGGCCCCCTCTCCCCAGTGGAATCCCAAGAGCCATCCCCTTCCTCCCCCCTCAGCCCCCAAATGCCATCGTGATTTTTAACCCAATTTGGCTTTGCGGTGACTCAGGAGGCAGGGATCGCATCTGGAGGAAATGAGGCACTTCAGCCTTCAGTGACTCCTCCGATTTTGGGCTGGAATGCTGTGAATAATGAACCCGATGTGAACCCCGGCACGTCCATACGGTGGGGGTGGGGGGGGGAGGGTTGCCCGTAGATGCTCATCGCTTACAGACTAAGAGCATGGCCAGGGGCTGGGAAAGAACATGAGAAGGTATTAAATGAATTCTCTCCCTTAAGCTGTGAAAATAAGGCTGAGAGCTCCCTCCTCTCCTTCACATTGGGAAAGAGGAAGAAAATTGACTTACCAGCACTGGGCTTGGACACAGGAATTTGAGAGGTGGCATAACCTGGTGACCCTGGTGCTGTGACTGGTCCCCTCTGTGCCCCGAAGCTTGGAGCTGCACTGGTGGGGCTGGAGGCTGCTAGCGTCCCCTTGGCAGGGCTGGACATGGCAGCAAACGCAGGGGTGGCCTTGTGGTTTGTCACTCTCAGGGCAGCGGGGACACTGTGCATGGCAGAGGAGGACTGGGCACTGCTGGTGCTGGTGGCCTTTGCTGTAAGAGGTGACACGGTGGTGGGCCTGGTCATCATGGAGGTGTCCCCGCTGGGCAAGCCAGCTGGTGTTAAGGCATTGCTGGAGGGGACAGTGTCCTTCCAGGACATGGCTGTGGTTTCCCATGTGTGTGTGCTGAAAGTCCTCAAGGCTGGGTCACGGGGACTGCTGGTGGCCTTGGTGGGTGGCCCTGGGGTGATGTGAGGACTGTGTGGAGCCAGGGTGCTGCTGGGGACAACAGAGGAGGGTGCTGAGACCATACTGAGAGTGGCATCGCTTCTTCCCACTGCTGGATCAGTAGCACTGGCACTGTGTGTGATGGGTGCCACCACAGGTGGTGTGACAGAGGATGCCACCGTTTCCAGACTGCTGTTCCCGAACACAGAAGGGGACACGCTCACATCTTGCTCAGAAGTGCTGTGACTGAGGACAGGGGACAGTGCTGAGATGGGGGCCAGGGCTGCGGAAGGACGTTGGCTGCCCACTGCAGATGGTGACACTGGGGTGGCCCTGCTGGAACCCAGCTCAGCACCTCCAGCCGTGGGGGTAGTGGCTGAGGAGGTCTCCGTGTCCAAGTCCACTGTCACGTGAGCAGCTCTATGGCTGTGGTCTGGTGTGGCTGTGCCTGCCCGAGCAGTGGTGCTGGCACCGGAGGGAGGTGATGGAGGTGGAGCTGACACCACAGAGGCTCTCTCACTGTTGGTTGTGGCTGCGGCTGCAGGGACACCCGCTGTGGGGTTTTTAGCAGGGGTTGAGCCTGCTGATGCCTGTGTGCTGCTGCCCATTTCCAGGTTCACTGACCCCACCTCTGGCCCAGTAGTGCTGCCATCTGGGAGTGACACAGCAGGGACCGCACTGGGGACTGTTCCCATGCCCACTCCCATTGGGCTGCTCTTGGTCTGCTGGACAGGGGGACCTGTGGTAGCTTCAGCAGTGATGAACACAGGCATGGCACTGCCCTGGGCTGGAAATGGAGCAGTGGAGACTTGCTGTGCAGCGTTGACATCCATGGCCATGGCTGGCGTGCCCGGAGCTGGCGCAGTGGTGGCATGGAGATGATAGGTGACATGGGGATGGGTGGCAACAGTGTCTCTGTGCAGCCCATCTCCAGCTGTGCCAGGGGCTGGTGAGCCTGGAGCTGTGGCCTCACTGGCACCATCACTGGCAGGAGAAGTGTTGACTGCTGCTGAGGCTGTGCCTGGAGGGGT
>NC_034412.1:9262314-9279318 GCF_002078875.1 Numida meleagris
CTCTGCAGGGACAGCATGGGAAGGTTGCACCAAGCCATCATCATCAGCCGCTGTGCTGGTGGCTGAGGAAGGTGCTCCTGTCCCCAGAACCAGAGGAGTTGCGGAGACATGTGTCATTGGTGGGGACAAAATTCCACTGGTCGTTGGGACGTCACGTGTCAGCATGCTGGTGGCACCCATGCGTTCCGTGGCCACAGTTCCCTCTTGCAGAGGAATGGCTGTTCCCGGTGTGGGCTGCCCAGCCGTGCTCTGCAGAGCTCTGGGTGCCCCTACAGACGTCGCAGAAGCGGTGCTGCTTCCCAATGGCACTGAGGTGCTGGTCCCCTTCTCTGTGGGGACACGGGGAGGTGTTGACAGCGTGGCTGTGGCTGGTCCATAGGAGTCACTGCCAAAACCTGAGTTCACCGTGCCCGCCACCCTTCCAGTAGTGCTGCCATCTGGGATTGACAGAGGAGGGACCACACTGGGGACCGTTCCCATGCCCACTCCCATTGGGCTGCTCTTGGTCTGCTGGACAGGGGGACCTGTGGTAGCTTCAGCAGTGATGAACACAGGCATGGCACTGCCCTGGGCTGGAAGTGGAGCGGTGGAGATTTGCTGTGCAGTGGTGACATCCATGGCCATGGCTGGCATGCCCGGAGCTGGAACAGTGGTGGCATGGAGATGATAGGTGACATGGGGATGGGTGGCAACAGTGTCTCTGTGCAGCCCATCTCCAGCTGTTCTGGTGGCCGGTGGGCCTGGGGCTGTGGCCTCACTGGCACCATCACTGGCAGGAGAAGTGTTGACTGCTGCTGAGGCTGTGCCTGGAGGGGTTGTGGTCCCAGATTCCTGTATTTCAGCAGGGTGGGGAGCCCTTGTGGTTGCTGGCATGGTGGGAGATGTGACATGTTCAGCCATGGTTGATGCAGGCTCTGCGTCCCGCGCAGTGATGCTGGCTGCTGTGACAAGAGGAGAGGTGGCCTCATCCAGCCCTGGTGTCACCTCCTGGGACAGGCGCACAGCGGCTGTGTGTGCCTCAGCTGGGATCCAGGAGAGGGAGTGGGGTGACGTCCCTGTGCCGCGTTGGACATCAGACAGCACTGTGGTCTGTGCTGTCCCCGGTGTCCCCTCTGCAGGGACAGCACGGGAAGGTTGCACCAACCCACTGGCATCAGTCACCGTGCTGGTGGCTGAGGAAGGTGCTTCTGTCCCCAGAACCAGATGAGCTGCAGGGACGCGTGTCACAGGTGGGGACAAACCTCCACCGGGTATTGGGATGTCACGTGTCAGCATGCTGGTGGCACCCATGTGTTTCTCATCCATGGTCCCCTCTTGCAGAGGAATGGCTGTTCCCGGTGTGGGCTGCCCAGCTGTGCTCTGCAGAGCTCTGGGTGCCCCTACGGACGTCGCAGGAGCGGTGCTGCTGCCCAATGGCACTGAGGTGCCTGTCTCCTTCTCTGTGGAGGCACGTGGAACTGGGGACAGTGTGGCTGTGGCTGGATCTGCATTCCTGTTCCCATGGGTAACAGCCATTGTGTGCCCTGTTTGCACAGGGGACGAGATCTGAGTGGTGGCAGGAGTCATGGGGACGCCGGTTGGCCAGTTGGTTTGCTTTGGGTAGGCAAGCCCTGCCTGGGAACTGTCCCACGCTGCCACCCCCCCAGGGACTGCTGCAGTAGAAGGCATCTCCTGCTCCTTGCTGGGGCTCATGGGGTCCAGTGCTGCCAGCACCACCTGCAGCACTGCACTGCCTGTGAGGAGACACAAGGCAATTCCTTCCGTACCAACCCCTGAGAGCACTGCTCACCCAAGCACTGGGCTGAGCTCCCTGGAGGGATCAGCTCCAATCTGACATTACCTGAACCATCCCTGAGGACAGAGGGCTGCTCCACTTGTTCGGGGGACAGCTGGCACATGCCCAGCTCAGGCACAGTGGGTGACATTTCCAGACGTTGCTCGGCACTGATGCTGTCAGGCACGCGGGATCTGCTAACTGGCTCAGCTGGCTCCTGCGCTGGGACAAGGGGCCCCATGCCCGCCGCTCCCGCTTTCCCTGGTGGGGCTTGGGGGTGAGCAAGGGCAGGCCGAGCAACGAGCCCTTTGCCTCCCACTGTAATCCATGGGGTGCCCATCCCTCCTCCCCACCATGCAGTCTGCTGCAGGACAGAGTCCCGCACCTCCTGGGCACTGTGGTGTGTCCGGCTGCCTCGGTGACGCAGACGACCCCGGCACTCACCTGGCAGCACCCAGAGTCCCCACAGCACCCAGCTCCAGAGCGGCTGCCCCATGGTGTGGCCGCAACGGCTCCTGGCACCGCTGGCACCTCCTTGCTGTCTGAGGGGCAGTGATGCAACAAGGCGGCTCCTCTGGTGAGCACTGCCCCGTGCCAGCCCTCCTCCAGCTGCCACTGCCGTGTGGGGATACCACCTGCCACCAACGGCCCCCCAAGCCCATAGAGGCGGGCATGTCCCAGCCCTGAGGATGTGCCTGTGGCTGGAGTTATCCTTTTAGCCCTCGCTTTAGCCATGAGGAGGTTTTAGGACCCTGTATAGGGTGAACCAACAGCTGACCCCCCAAGGTTGAGATACACTTAGGGTTGATCACCTCTTCAGACCACTCAGTGGGCTATAAAAGGCCACAGGATGGGAAAGGGGGCTCAGGTCCCCATTACTGCAGTGTGGAGGTGCTTGTCTCAGCCCCATGCCCACCCCACCCTGTTTGCTGCCAGGTCCCGGCCACGCTTGGCCAGGTAGACGATAACCCCCAGAACCCATGGGCCTGCTGCCAAGGAGGAAGAAAGAAGGGAGCAGTTGCCTCAGGGTCCTGTGCTGCTTAACCCTTCCCCATCCCCTGGGGCACCTTATTGCCCCCCATGATGTGCAGAGAGCAGGCAGCACTCATCATACCTCCACCTGGCACCCAGTAGTACCCACCCCAGTGCCTCGATGTCCTCAGAGGTGTGGGGCATTGTGCTAAGGGCCGACGACCTTAATATGGCCGTTGCATGTAGGGGGTTATCTGCGCCATCGGCATGTATCCCATTGCAAACACCCACGCAGAGCCAGGCTGGGGGGAGTGAGGGGGGAGGGTTGGTTTCGCATGGGCTGGGCCGTGCCTTGGTTGCAGGTCACCTTAAACCAGGAAAGGGCAGTGAGATGCACCCAGCATGCAACAGCCCCCCTGCACCCACCCTTCCCCCTGGAGCCCACCAACGCCCTACCCCACACCCGCGCTCACACATCCAGGTTTGGGCACCAAGGTCCCCCTTCCCCCCTGCCAGGTGGCACCTCGGTGCACCCAGGCAAGGCATTCCAACAACGCTTAGGGTGCACGGGGTGCCATCCCCAACCCCCGCTCCCCAGCACCTGGCTGCGGCTCGGCGGTGCCATGCGGTTGCACAACCCCTTTGCTGTGTGGGTGGGGGAGAGATGCAGGGCTCGCCGCTCCCTGCCCAGGCATGAGTCACACAGCGCTCCCGGCACATCTGCTGTGGGGCGCGGGGGTGGCACGGCCTCGGCAGGGTACAGGGGGCACTGGGGCTGTGCCACGGGGTCACCCCACCATGTGCCATAGGAGCATGCGTGCATCGTTCCTGTGTGCATTGGGAATGCCTGTGTGCTGGCAGCAACCCAGGAGCTGGGCATGAGCACCCTCCTCCTCTCCATAGAATATTTTTATATAGATATATATATATATAATATATATATAATATAATATATATATATTAAAATTACATTTCTCTTTACAAAAACAATTCAACATCAGGCCAGGGGACGGAGCTCATCTCCTCAGCCAGGGTGCAGACCCCCTGGCACAGGGGCTGTGGCATAGTCTCAAGCGCTGGGCAGGGTCCCTTTTGAGTTGCCCCCATCCCCCAGGTGGGGCTCAGTCCAGAGTCCAGCAGCGGGCAGTGGGATCGGGGCGGTGACCCTGCAGCGAGACGCCTGCTCTGTGTCCGGCGTCGCTCACCTGGTCCCTGCCGTCACCGCCTGCAAGGAGAGGACATGAGATCACGGGGGGTGACAGGGTTAGAGCCCATCCCCAAAATAATATTCATGGACCTACTTCTGCCTGGAGGAGCTGTAGGGGTCGAGGAGGTGAGAGCTGGCCTGTGCCAGGTTCCAGTCGAACATCTCCAGCACCCGGTGGCACTCCACACGGGACTTCAGCCCCAGGCAGAAGAGCTGCTCCACCTGCAAGGGGACACAGGGCACAGGGATTAGGGTGCCAGGGGTTGTCCCCACCCCGGTGGCAGCGGGTGCTGCAGCATGCTGTACCTTCAGGTACTGGATGGCACGTTGAACGTTCCAGCCGTGGTTCTGCAGGGCTGCCTGGCACTCCTCGGTGGTGACGCCATGCACCGTGTCCTGCACCTGCGGAAGGATGGAGGTCACTGTGTGTCACCATGGGCAGCACAGAGCTGAGGGGTCAGGGGAACACTAGGGCTGCCGCCCCCACGGCTCCATCCCCAGACAGGAGCTGGGCACCAGCCATGAGGAGTGAACATGGCATTTCTGCCTCCTGGGCTGGGGCGACAGCCACCTTCCTCCCAGTCTGTGGGTCCAACAGTGGGTAGGGCTTATCTGGGTTAAAAGGGCCCTCACTCCCCACTTGGAAGCTGCAGTGACACTCCTGCATGCCTTGTAGCCACCCTCAGTGGGCTGAACATTGGGAAACTGAGGCACAGGGTGGGGATACCTTTTGCCCAGGGCCACCTGGACAAAAGCCACCACGTCCCTCCTTACCAGCCGGATCTTCTCCGAGGGACGATAGCCATCTGGCCCATCGTACACTATTTTCTGGAGGCTGCAGGAAGCCTTCACCAAGCACTTGGGTCCAAGGTTGCTGTTGTTGGAGGAGAAGTTGGCCTTGTAGTCAGGCTGCTGCTGCACCATGGGCCGGACAGTGGCCGTGGTCACCACGCGGGATGCTGGTGCCTCTTCGGGGCTTTTGGCCTCCTTGAAAAACTTCTCATACTTGTCCAGGTAGGCAGGGCGCTCGGGCAGCAGGTAGTAGTGGGTGTTGCTGACCTTCTGCCCGTCCTTCACGATGGGCAGGATGCAGGGCCCTTTGGAACAGTCCTTGCCCTGCGCCTGGATCACTTTGGGGGTGGCGTATTTGGGGTCGAGGGCGAAGCTCTGTGTGGTGGGCATGGGTTTCCCCGGCGATGTGGACAGGCAGGAGCAGAGGGCAGCCCGCTGCTGGGGGGAGCCCACCTGCAAGGCCATGGGGCTGGGCGTCCGCGAAGTGGGCTGCGACAGTGGGTCTCGAGGGGGGATTTGGGGCGGCCGGTCCTCTTCACCCCCCGAGGCTGGGGACAGCTCCCCAGACCAACGCCCAGGTTCATTGCGGCGCAGCGGCCGGGGCGGAATGGGGACGCGGGGTGGGATTTGGGGTTTGTCATCAGCCAGGCAGGCGGATGGCCCCCGGGGCACATTGAACCTCTTCATGCACTCTTGCTGCAGCTCCTGGAAGATCTCGGTAGTCTGCGTCAGGCTGGGCTGCTTGGTGTCCTTGGGGGGCAGGAAGAGGTTGTCCTCCAGCCCCGCCGCCCGCTCACCCTCGTCCACAAAACCATAGTTGGTTTCACCCCGCTCACGTGCCCTGGGAAGGCCAGCACGGCTGCCCTGCCGCCCCAGGGGGCTGTTGATGGAGCACACCTCAAAATCATCCTCGTCCTGTGCCACGTCGTCGTAGGCGGGTGGCGGGGGCAAGGGCCGGGCGTCCCAGTCCACTACTGGCGTGGGGTGGAGGGGTCGGGGCAGAGCTCGCGTGGGGCTTTGCGGAGGGGTCTTGTCCAGCAGTGAGAAGGCCTCCATGGCCAGCTTGGCGAGGGAGGGGGCCGTCAGCTCCCCCACGGGTGAAGGGCTGGTGGGGGGCACCTCCTCCCCAAAGTCAATGAGGGTCACCTCCCCGCTCGTTGGTCCCTCGCTGGGTGACCGGCCGGGTTGCCGCTCGCCCACCTTGGTGCCCGGCACGCGGGCAGAGGGCTTGGCAAGCCGCAGGCCCTTCCCTGGGCCCGGCTTCTTCAGGCAGAGCTTTCGGAGGCCGGCCGACAGGCCCTCGTCCTCCTCACTGACCGGGTCGTAGGAGGGCTCTAGGAAGCAAAGGACAAAGCAGTGAGCATCCCACTGCGCTACCCACCAGCATACCCATCCCCTGTCCCCAGCTGTTACAAATCCTCAGAGGTGACTCCAGACCCCAACTCCTTCCCAAAGCCACAGCAAGACCCCAAAAAGCTCCCCCAGCCCCACGCCACGGCAGCCCCAGCCACCCCTCACCCTGCTCTCTGGGCAGGGTCCACGGTGAGCCAGGAGGTGAGGACCCCCCAGGACCCTGCCCTGTCCCCCAGCCCTGCTCCACAGCCACCCCAGTGCATGCCATTTCCGGAGGTGGGGACACATTCCACGGGGAGCAGAGCCATGCTGTCACCCCCAGGTGCCCAGCAGCACCGGCGTGTGCCACCGGTGAGAGCAGGAGGCGAGAACACAGCACACCCCGAGTACCTTGGAAGAAAGGAGCTAAGAGAGAAGAGAAGGGGCACGAGCAGGGCTGGCGGCTCCCAGAACAGCCCGACTTACTGGTAAGCAGGATGGAAGGCTGAGGCGGGCGCGGAGGCGGCTGCCCTGCAGGAGGAGAAGAGAGAGCCCGAGAGCAGGAGGGACGCGGGGCGAGCACGCGGAGCAGGCGGCAGCCGGGGCGGTTGTTAGCAGGAGCATGGCGCATGCTTCGTCACCCCGCACCCACTACTGGACAGGAGCAGGTGCCAGCGGGCTGCCCCAATGGGTCGCGGGGTTGGGGGTCCAGCACCTGCACGGTGTTGGCTGCAACTACGCCGGTGAGCTGCTCTGCCCCGCAATGGGGAGCCCTGCCCCGGGAGGGGACGAGGGGCCCGGCCGAAGGCCAGCAGGGCAGAGTCCAGTCCAGAGGGGCCGGGCAGAGCCGCCCACGCCACTGGCAGTGGCACCGGGCAGGGTGACAGCGCGTACTGGCTCCCCACCACCGGGGCTGCAACAAGCGAACGGCAGCAGAGAGACAGAGCAGAGGGGACAGAGGGACAGTTCTGCCAACCACCCAGGCAGAAGAGTGCACAGAAGGGACTTGGTGCAGCTGACAGGCTGGAGGTGGGGGGCAAAGGGGTGAAGACACTTACTTTTAGTCCTTCCTGGGAGCTGAGTGGGTCTGGCAGCGCTCAGGTCCACTCCTAAAACATCAGGAGGGTCCATGGGATTTCCCAGGTACAGCCTGGGGGGGAAAAAGAAGAGAGCACGGGGGATCAGCGGGATGCTGCACCTCCCCGGGCACACAGGATGTACCTGGTTACATATCTAGTACGCTGCAACCTATAGTAGGGGGCTCACTCTGCCCCTTGCTGTGGGATGCTGACCCCACAGCTCCACAGAGAGAGGCACGTCCCAACTGCTGCGTCCCTGTGATGCCAAGTGCCCGTCTGCTGCACCCTCAAAGGCTTCTGGCTCAACAGCACAGCCCCTGGTGCCGTCCCAGTGTCACCCATCCCCTCTCTGCCTCCGGCACAGGGCACCCACACGTGGGGTACGGAACCCAGAGCAGCGCGGCGGGAGGCCCGGGCGAGCCGTCGCAAGCCAGGCATGGCGAGGCAGAGAGCCGGCGCAGCCCGAAGGCCTGGGTGTGTGCCGAGCTCGGTGCGTTCTCTGCGGCCCGGACGGCACGTACCCAGGGCGCGTGCCCACGCAGCGGGGCGCGGGGAGGCCTGCCAGGGCACGAGGCACATCCGTGCCTCGACAAAGCACTCTGAGGGGCCGCCTGCACAGCCCCCAGCGCTGGAGCCCTGTTGTATTGGGGTTGGGGTGCCGTGGGCATCAAAATCCCATGGGGTGCAGCGAGCCAGGCACAGGAGCAGCCTGTGGGAGCTGCTCAGGCTTTGAAGTTGCATCCTGCTCCCCCCAAAGAGCCCTCCCACATCCCCCCATCCCCAACGTTGGAGGAGAACCTGCAGAGAGCCAGAACCATGCCCACAGCTTCCTGGGGTCTGCTGCACCCCACGACCCAATGCACCATGCCCAGCCCCAACGCTGCCCCAGTCCTCCCCCCTCCAGCCCTGCTCCCATTACAAACCAAACCAGGTCAACTCTTGGTAGAGCATGGGGAAAAGAAAACGTAAGTTATGTCTATATAAAGCGCTGGAAGCTGTGATACTGCCACCTCTGGGGTGAGTTTTCCCCTGTCTTGGTGCTGCCAAGCACCAAGGGGCTGTGGGGCCGGGAGAAGGGCCGTGTGCCCAGCCCAGTCCCGTGCCCCCACGTTCCACCCCATGCAGCACCCAACCCTGTTAGTGAGAAGAGGCGAGGGGGGTTAGTCAAGCTGCGGGGATCCTGCCCAGAGCTGTCCCCAGCACAGCAAGGAGGAAGAGGAGTCGTAAGGGAGGAAGGCCAAGCTCGCTCCTTGCAAGGGGGAGGCGAGGGGTAGGGGGTTGCAGAGAAGACAGAAAGTTTCTTACTCATCAATTTTATCGGGAAACCCCCAGCACTGCTGAGGGTTGGTGTCTCCATGGCCTGTGTGGATGAAGCTGTTTTTAAGCGGCTGGCTGATGTCATGGGCCGACAGCCCCGCCACCGAGGTCACCGTGTTGCGGGGGAACTGGCCCACTTTTAGGGTCCGCTTATTCTGACCCCGCCACCAGTAATTCTCGGCCCTAAGGAATAAAAAGGACCTTCGTTACTGAGGATGGCGTGGGGAGGGTGGCAAGACCCCAGAGGGTGGCGATGGGAGGGGGACAGAGCCCTGCCCCGGTGACACAGGAGGAGCAAAGTGACTCAGCCTGTGACACGGAGGCAGGCAGTGGCACAGCTGGGGAGGGTGCCCGGATCCTAATCTTGAGCCTTGAGCCCCCCCAGGCACCAGATGCCGGGAGGAGGCAGAAACCAGCACATAGGGGATGGGGGCGGTGAGGAGCAGAGCTCCTCGTAGGATGCGTCCCTGCACGCCCAGAGATGCTCAGGAGCCCTGGGCACGAAGCTGCTGGCTCCCCCCATGTCACTGGGGATGGAAGAAGCAATGGCCACGGGAGCAAGAGCCTGGATGCTGATGCTGAATCCCCAGATATCCCAGTGCCCATGGGGGGGAACCGAGGTGGGGACATCGGGCTGTGGGATCTCCCTTGCTTCCTTCCTACCTTACAGTGGAGCCCCACGTGGGGTGAGCCCCCTCTGAACACCCTGGGAATACTGGGGTCCCAGCAGAGCCCAGTGCTGCCCCAGGACACAACTACCACCAGGGTGGCACAGGGCAGAGGCATGGTCTTAGGAGGGGACAAACACAGGAAGGGAACTCCGGGAAGGGCCCCCCGAGCAGCACCCCCCCCACCTCTCCCCATCCTGCACCCCCCCTCCCCTCCCACCCCATGCACCGGGGGACACCCGCAGCCCCACTCTCCCTGGGCAGGCAGCGGAGCCGTGCAGGGGGTGGCTCAGCTGCCAAGCCGACGAGGCTGGCACGGGCCCCGCGGTTTCCTGGAGTCACCTGTGAGTCACCCGCGGCCACTAGCTCAGCCCTTTTCCTGTTTACCTTCCCCGCTCGCCGCCAGCCAGCCGCATTACTCAGCGCCGGGACCCCTCGGCGAGGGCACCGGGCACCCTCCCTCGCCCGCAGCGCACCGGGGCGGGCGGCTGCGTTCCCTCCTGGGACGTTTCTGCTCCTTTCCCCGCTCCCACAGGGATGCTGCGGTCACGCTGCTCCAACCCCGCTGCTCAGACCCCCGGCACAAACCTGCTCCGTGCCCCGCATCCCTGCCGGCAGCCCCCTCCCCGGGCCTTCAGGTAGGTCCTGCTGCCGTGCACACGGAGCCGGGGGCCCCTTCCCCTGCCCACACACACGTACGCACACCCGGCGCCGGTTCAAACGGCGTGCAGGGGCTTGAAAAAGGGGTGGGGGGTGTTGACGGTGCCCCGGGGCGGCCTCAAAGGGGCCGGATGCAGCCCCCGAGGAGCCCCCCGCCCACCGTCCCCTCCCTGCCCTGGCACCCCACGAAGGGAAACTGAGGCAGGGGGCGAGGCCCCCGGAGCACCCCCCGGAGCAGCAGCAGCAGCACCACGAAGCCCCACCACCCCTACCCCACACCCTTGAGCTGCAGAGCCACCCCAACACCGTGCCTGTGGGGGAAACTGAGGCACGAGAGGCTGCACACAGTCCCCCCCCCCAGCCCAACGGCACCCCCAGAAGGATCGCGTCCCCCTCCCCGCCCCCAGCCCCGTGCCCCTCACCGCTGTGCAGTTCACCCGGGGCCGGCAGCGGGGCGAGCGTGGCAGCAGCGGCCCCGCAGCGCGCCCGTGATGCACCGGGGACGATGTGCGCGCAGTGGCGCGGCCGCGCCGCCCTCCGCCGCTCCTTTCCCTCCTTCCCTCCCTCCGCCGACGCCGCTTCCCTTCCCTTCCCCTCCCCTCCCCTCCCTGCAATTAAACCACCGCCAGACCCTGGGCAAGAGTCATCGGGGAGCAGCCGGGGGAGAAAGCTGGTCCCTGCAGCCACACAAATCCGGCCTGATTCACCGTGCCGGAATGCGGGGAGCCAGCCCCAGGGGAGGGGGGCAGAGGGGAGGCTGCGCCTTTATCCTCGCCTCCACCCCGCTGTGGGGCCAGCAGGGGGGCTGGCACCCTGTGAGGCACCAGGGAAAGGGACGCTGAGTGCCTCCGGTGCGTCCCTTGGGGACAGTCCTCCACTGTCCTCAAGGAGGACAGGGACCCTAGAGGGGATGCTCTAAGGATGGGCATCCAGGGACCCAGCGTCCCCCCCCCCGGCCTGGAGCCAGGGACTCCTAGGGTGGGGGACGAGGGCATGGGGCAGGATGGAGCAGCCACTAAGCAAAGCCTCAGAGCAGGAGCAGAGGTGGCACTGAGGCCCTGGTGACAGCGGCACGTCCCCGCTGCTATCAGCAGGGAGCGGCTGCCTGGCAGCTGTGTCCCAGGGCAAGGCCGTGGGGTGAGTCAGTGGGGACAGGCGGCGTGGGGCAGCCACACTGCCCACGTCATGGGGAGCATGGAGCCCCAAACTCCCCACAGCTCTGCCCACAGCTCCCCACCCCTAGCTGCCGGCCCCCACCCGGGGGGCTGTGCTTTACAGGCTGTGGTTTACAGGAGTGGCTCAAATCCCCTCCCCGTACTCTACCTTCCCTCGATGACCGTGATGATGTCGTTCATCTGGATGTGCAGCTTGTCGGGCTCTTCGAAGTCCTGCAGAGCCCTCATGTCGGTGGGCTGGGCCTGCAGGGACAGAGGGGTGAGTGCACGGGGATGCAGCATCCCCACATCCCCCTTCACTCTGCACCGGGAGGGGCACCGAGGGCCACCCGAAACCCTCCACCCCACACCTACCTCCACCAGGAAGTCACGCAAGGCCACGAAGGTGGGTCGGTCCTCGGGCTTGTGGGCCCAGCACTGCAGCATGACGTTGTAGACATCCTGGGGACAGTCCTCGGGCCGCGGCAGCCGCTCGCCCTCCTTGTCAATCTTGTGTAGGATCTGTGGGGCGAGGCCATGCCATTATGGGGCGGTGGGTGCCGGGGGAGCCTGGGGAGCCATGGGTAAGGGGCTTGTTGCACCCACCTGGCTGCCATTGAGGCCAATCCATGGCTCCTGCCCATAGGTGAACATCTCCCATAGCGTCACCCCAAACATCCAAGTGTCACTCGCATGGGAGAAGGTGCGCGTCTTTAGGCTCTCGGGAGCACACCTGCATGTGGAAGGATGTGAGCATCATGAGGGGTGGACCCTCAGATCCTCCTCTCCAGGTGTCAGACCCCCATCCCAAGCTCACCAGGCAAAGGGCACCTTACGATGCTCCTGCATCACGTAATGGTCGTCATTTTTGGGCAGAGCCCTCATCAGCCCGAAGTCCCCAATCTTGACCTGCTCATTGGAGGCGAGCAGGATATTGCGGGCAGCCAGGTCGCGGTGGATGAAGCGCTTGGACTCCAGGTAGGCCATGCCCTTGGCCACCTGGATGGCATACTGGCACAGCGTGGAGATGAGAAAGTGGCCCTGGTTCTTCCGCAGACGGTCCAGGAGGGAGCCCAGCGGGGCCAGCTCTGTCACCTGGGCCATAGGAAGGGGATAACAAGGTGGTCAGGCTGGGGACACCCCATTTTGGGCTGCTTTTTGTCCCCCAGTCTTGGCACCACTGGAGGAGGACTCCAGTGGAGTCCAGTGGAGGTGGGCTCCATGCCCACCTGGCTCAATTGGCCCCACACACGGCACCATCGCCCTGCAGGGCTCGCTGACGCCAGCAGCCATGGGATGGGGATGGTCCCACTGGGGACAGTCCCACTGGGGACTCACCATCTTCATGGGGTGGGAGAGCACCACACCATAGAGGCGGATGAGGTTCTTGTGGTCCAGCGAGTGCATGGCGTTCACCTCGCGGATGAAGTCATCCAGCACCTCCGGCTGGCTCAGCACGTCCGTCTTCAGGCATTTCACGGCCACGTTGAGCTACGACCAAGGGAAGGGGTGAGCCACGGAGTGGGGACAACACCTTCCTGGAGGGGGGGGGGGGGAGGGGGGGGTGTCCCTGTGCCCAGACCCCCACCACTGGTGCAGGGTTTTGGCACAGGCGCGTGCCCCTCACCGTCTTGCCAGCAGGCGTGCACCACTCTCCGCGACGCACGACACCGAAGGAGCCATCACCCAACTTCTCGAAGAGCGAGAGGTCCCGCTCCCTGATGAGGCAGGTGAGGGAGTGCTGGCCACCCGTGTCTGGGGGAGGCGGCGTCGGGGGCTTGCGGAAGGTGCTGTGGGGCTGAGGCGGCAGCTCCGAGTCGGGGCGCTTCCCGCTGAACACCTGCAGCGTGCCGAGGGGCAAGATACGGGCTTGGAGACACCCACAGGTCCTCCCTCCCGTCGGTGGTGGTCAGAGCCTGCCTCCGTTTCCCCTTCCCACCAGGGAAAGCCTTCAGTGCCCTTCTGGTGCCAGGCAGATGGGTTGCCCCATCCACCTCTTTGGCTCTGCACAGGCTGTTCCCTCTGAAACCTAGTGATGACCCCACGGGGTGTTTCCCCGGCTGGCGGCGTGCTGAGCAGCACTTCTGGATGGATGGAGGCGGCTGCCCTCCAGCAGCCAGAGCTCCCGGGCGCTGTCGGCCGGGCTGTGGGCACACGATGTGCCTGGGCATCGTTCCAAGAGAAACCTCCAGCGCAGTGACACATCCCCGCAGCAACGTGGGCCTTGCGACACGCGCTGCTGCCACCACCCCGGCTCTGCCAGCCACCCGGGGGGGGTTGGGGACGGGCTCTCCTCCCCACCAGCTGCCACCGGGCACATCGCCCACGGGAAGGGGTCTGTCCTGGCTCACAGCTGGGGCAGCTGGCACCTGCACGGGGAGCGCGGGGGCCGGGGCAGGCATGTGGCTGCGGTGGGAGGTGGCATTTCTCTGCCCGGCACAAGGCTGAGTCGCCTTCTATTAAAAGCCAGGCACAGCTCGGCTCGGCCCAGATGAGTCACAGAAGGGAGAGGCCACGACCCAGCGCCCAGCTGGCGAGCACACGGGTGATCTGGGGCTGCGAGGTGCCCAGGGGTGCAGCATCACTGCGATTGGGGCAGGGTCCCTGGATCTCCTGCCCTGGTACTGCCAGGAGCCGGGGCATGCAGACGGCTGTACAGCCCACGGGGTTGGCTGAGGCTCTGCTACCAATTAGCTCTGAATGAGTTTCTTGGAAAAAGAGGCAAATCACAGGAGGGGAATGGATTTCCTGAGTGCCAATCCCAGCTGAGAAGTGACCCAAGAGCTGCGTAAGGCTGGGGCATGTTGGCCACCCACGGCCAGGCAGGGCGATGCCACAGGGACTCACGTCCCTCTCCCTGCCAGCTCCCCTGGGCTGCCCATATGCCCTGGCACCCTGGGGACCGGCAGAAGTGGCACTGGCACTGCAGAAGGCCAAGGGAGCCTTGCAGGATGGAAGTGGCACAGACTCTGCTTCCTTGCATGGTGCCAAATCCCTGCCAGTCCTCTGGCATGCCTCAGTTTTCCCGTCACCCCCTCCCTGCCGTACCTTGCTCATCCAAGATTTCCGCTTGCACATGGCTTTCCTCCGCTTCACCGCCTCCCACAGCCGCCGCTGGCCTGTGGGACACAGGGACTGTCACCGACACAGGGTCCCTCTCGGGAAGAACCACCCTCCCGCCCTTGGGACCACGTGTTCCACCAGGCTCCCCAAAAGATGTCTTGCAGCCACAGAGGGATACAGGGAGAGGTTGAGGGGAGAGGATGTACGCACCGGGGCGCCCCATGCCAATCTTCTCCAGATCTTCATTTTTGACATACTCGAAGTGGGACAGACGGGTGACGTTGAGCTCGTCCCGGATGCGCAGGAAGTACTGCTGCAGCTGCAGCTCAGTCAGCAGCTCTAGCAGCCAGTCCGTGCCTTCCTCCGCCTGCATGCTACAGCTCAGCTTCTGCCGGACAAGGTGCTAGGTTAACGAGGACCCTGCCCTGCTCCCCAGCATTCCCAGGAGCCCAGTCCTGTCCCACCTGTGGCCCAGAGGGGCTGGGAGCCAGGGCTGCCCCCCATCCCAGTGGGGATGCCAGGGATGCCCACGGGACTCATCTCCTGCAGAACCCATCCTGGGCTTTCCTTCCTGTCAGCAGGACCCATGGAGAAGGGCATGAACCCCATAGCGCCCACAGCCCTAACAAAACATCACCCTGTGCCATCTGTACCCAGGCAGCAGTGCCAGGGATGGAGAAGGGACAGAGCCCCAAGGCACGGCAGGGATGCCCCTAACACTGTCCCCACACTGCATGCTGGCACCTTACAGACATAAGGGACAGCTGCACCTGGCACCACACATGCACATGGGGCACCCCATGCCTGGCCTCCAGCCACGCTCCCCGTGCCCAGCTGCTGAGGGCGGAGGTGGCAGCTGTGCCCTGCAGGGACAGGCACCTCAGTGCTGACCTGGTGCCATAAGGCGGTGGCACAGGAGAGGACAGATGGAAACGCAGAGCCGTGAGCATGTGGGAAATGAGGGTCCCCAAGGTGTCATCATCAACTCCCTGGAGCTGTGCCGGGGCATGGGACCCCCAGCACCATGGGCCCTTGTCCCCCTCAACTGCCCCCATTGCTGCACCGCACCTCGCTGTCCCCTCTCTCCCTCCCCACCATAACCGCAGCCTTCCGGGAAGGGACCCGGCTCAGCCTCCCGCCTCCACCAGCCGGAGGGGACGTGGGAAAGCCCCCGTGCCGGCCCCACAGCGGGGCAGCCCCATCCATCCTCCCCTTTCCCTGGGGAGACGACGTGGCCCCCGGCCCCCTCGCCATCTGTGTCCCAGCCGCGTCACCGCCATCGCAGCCCTCGGCTAAAAATACGGCGGGCACGGGGCACGCGGGGGCACTGCGGCCGAAGGAGCCGCCAGCTCGCAGCACGGGGCCATCCGCGGCACGGGGGGGGTGACGGCGACTTACTCGGTAGACGCGGAAGCGGGCGAGGAAGGGGAAGGAACGGCGCAGAGTCTCGAAGCGTCGCATCCTGTTTGGCTGCAGCCTCGGCCCCGAGGCCCAACGTGCCCAGGGTACCCCTGCGGGTGCCAGCGTCCCTGGGGCACGGCGAGCCCAGCAGAGCCAGGGGACCTACAGGGGTGTCAGCCCGGCTGGGCGACGGCTTGCTGGGTGCCACCCGGGTACGGCCACCCCACACATCCCACAGCACGCGCAGGGGGCTCGGGGCATCCCCGCGGCACAGGGGCCGGCAGCAGGACGCGGCGCTTCGCTTCTCCTCCTCCTCCTGCTTCCGTCGTGCCCTCCTTCCCGGCCGTCCTGCCCTCCCCTTCCCAAACGCAATGGGGTTGGAGCCGCGGCGTCGGCGTTTTCCCGATCGGTGCCCACGGGTTCGCTCCCCGGCGGTCGCTGTCTGTGGGTCCCGGGGCTTCGAGCGGCAGCCCGGCCCGGCTCCTGTCCCAGGAGGGTTTATTTTAGCTGCGCGTTGGCCCGGCGCTGGGCCGTGCGCCCAGGGGGCCGGGCTCCGATCAATGTGCTGCTTTCTCTCTTGTTCGGCGGGTGCTCGGCAGCTGCACCGCCTGGGAGAGCGGACCCCGGCTCCCATCGCCATGGAAACTCGCTCCGGTCTTGGGAAAAGCTCCCAGGCCTCAGTTTCCCCCCTCAGGAAGCGAGGTGGGAGGGGGGACATCCGGCCCTACTCTCCCAAAGGGGAGGCGGTGGGCATGACGCCAAGGTGATGGGCACCGCGCCGCTGTCCCACAAGCCACGAGGGACGGCGGGTGTGCTGCCAACCCCAAAAACCCACCTGGGTGCCCCAGTCCCCGTGGGGTGCTGGGGGACGTAGGGACGGACCCCTCCACAGCCACTGATGTGCCAAGGTGACATGGGACGGGCAGCTCTTGCTGCATTGCGGCCATGCCCAAAGAGCTTCCGCCGTGGCTTCCAGTGCTGGGATCCCAGCTGGCACCCGGCACAACGGCCCCATTGAGCAGGGACAGCCGGGCACAGTGCCCTCGGCACCAAGCTCTGCCACGCGCCAGCTCTCCGCCCTGAGGACACCGGGGATGTGGTGGTTCCCTGGCCCTCTGTGCAGCCCCCAGCACCCTCCAGTACCCCCAAGCCCTGGGCAGGGTTGCCCAGCTGCATCCCAGCTGTGCTCACCGTGCCTCAGTTCCCCTCCTCGCAACGGGTCCAAGCTCACAAGGGCAGTACCACCACCTCAGCCCCCAGCCCCCCAGAGGGGTGAGGACCCCCAGAAGCTGCGGGGCACAAACCACAGCCCCCACCACCCAAGGAGACTGCAAAGAGCCACGGCACGGGGGAACAGGGGGATGGATGGCACAGGTACCCACGCACACACCTGCAGCGCCGGGATGCACCCTACGTGCACGCACGCTCCTGCGCGGGCGGTGACGGCTCTCACGTGCACCCCAGGACCACACGCACGCAATCCTGCAACCACACGCACCACGCACACACCCCGACACGTGCACGACCGCAACCACACCTCCTTCCCCCCCTTCCCTGCGCTCAAAACACATCACCTCCACGCACC
>NC_034412.1:9279419-9286210 GCF_002078875.1 Numida meleagris
CCCCGCCCCGCAGCTACTGCCGTGCCCGGGCGCACGTGCACCAACACCCCGAGCACCAACAGCCCACCGCCCTCTCCGACTGACGCACGTCTGGCTGTGCGCCCGCGCACCGCTCCTGGGCACCGCGGGCATACACCCACGGCACCGCACAACGTCACGGCTCTGCCCACGGGCTCAGCCCCGGGCGGCACACGCAGCGCCAGTGTCACGCACGCCCTCCCGAGGTGACACGCGGGGGTGCACGCACACACCACGCCGACCCCACGCCGGACCCTTTCCCCGTGTCCGGGCACACCACACCCCTCGCTCTCAAATGGGGAAACCGAGGCGCGGTACGCGAGTGGCACCGACACACAGCCAGCCCCTTGGGGGGGGAAGAAGGACAGCCCCGATTCGTGCAGGGTCATCCCAGGAAGGGGACACGGGTCCGTGCCGCTGCAGATGGCCTTCTGCATGGCCGCCAGCCACCTGTGCCGGGCACCGTGCCCGCCCTGCGGCAGCCCCTCCGTGCCCAAGGCTCTCACCATGCCACCAAGAGGGGACAGTGCATGCCTCTGCGAGGACACCTGGGTCCGCATCCCAGCACTGCCCCGAGGTAACACAGTTCTTCTCCCCCCTCCCTCATGCCCCGTGCCTCAGTTTCCCCATGCATCAGGTCAGGAGCGCAGCTGTGCAGGGCGGGTGCTGTCCCCATGCCAACCCAAGGGGAGATGCCATGCAAAGGAGCATCACTGTGAACCCCCCACCTCATGCCAGACTCGAACCCGCAGCACCCTGGGGACGCCACGGGGGCCGTGCCACCGCTCCCCCCATCTCCCCCCGCACTGACCCGCCGGCATGCCATGCCCAGAGTGACGTCTTGCTGGGGGGGCAGCCCCGGGCGACTGCTGCCCAGCCGTGGGGCTCGCAGCCCGCTGCTGTCCGACAGGCTGTGGGGTAGGGGGGTCAGCATCTCCTCCTCCTCCTCGGCGCTGCTCAGGCGCTGGTAGTCACATCTCTCACCCATGGCAGCAGCGGTGGGTGGGGGGCTCTGCGCCTGCCTGGGGGCGGCGAGGGCTGGAGCCGGGCACGGGATCACATGGCAGAAAGTTGCTGCAGTTCCGGAAAACAGCGAGAGGGTGAAGGTGACCGCGGTGATGGAGGGGAAGAGGGAGGGGGGAGGATGGATGCGGAGGGAAGGGGGAAAGAGAAAGGGGAGCCCCCCCGGGTACCCGTCCTCACCGTGGCACTGCTCTCCTCCTCCCAGCTCCGCAGCCTGCGTGCCCCCCCCGGTACCAGAGCGTGGAGGCGGGGGCATCGGCGGTGGCATCACCGCAGCCCCGTCTCCCCCCAGCCAGCACTGCACAGCCCTCGTCAGGCAGAGGGGAGCAGCAGGGAGCATCACCGGCGGGGTGGGGGCTATGGAGGTCCTGTGCCCATCCCCGGGGCCGGGGCGGGGGGGGGACGCAGCATCCCCAGCATCCCTCCTGCTGCGGGAGGAGGGGGAAGGGATGCACGGGGAAGATGGCTGCTGCGCAGCACTGGCGCAAAGCTCAGCAGGGCAGGGAGCGTAGCCAGGCCCTGGTGTGATGGGGGGGCACGCGGCAAGGATGCACCCTGTGATACCTGACCCCTAGCACAGAGCTGGGGGGGCCCTGAGATGCTGCCTGTGCCTGCAGCCCTTCAACATCACATGCAGTCACAGCAGAAGCGAGCGGCACTGTGTCACCCCCCCAGATGGGGACCTGCCACAATCCCAACAGAGCCCCGCAGGCGCAGGGGGGCTTACAGGGGGCTGAGTTGGAGACACAAAATGGGGAGGAGGCGGGGGCTGGAGCCCCGCAGCCCCCCTGCACCTGTCTCTGCTTGGAGGCATCACACAGCCCTGGGGACCAAAGGGCTCCCGGTGTCACCACCACAGGGCATGACTCCCCACCCCATCTCCTGGTGCCAATGCCACAGGGCACGACACCCCATTCTACATCCCATTCTGTCCCCTAGAAACACTACATACCACAACTCTTCCCCCAGGGACCACCCCCACAGCTGCTCCCTTCCCATCCCCTTGCCCCCTCCCCCCTCAAATGCACCCACAACCATGGCCAAGCCGCGAGATGACCCCATGGTGCCAGGGCAGGGGGCACAAGCCCATCCTGCCCCCAACCTCCCAGCACACCCCATACCAGGGGGGCACTGGCCCCTCGGCGGCCCCTCCTGCCATACCACAGAGGTGAGCTCAGCACCAAGCTGAGCCCGCGGGCGCGGGGCGTGGGAGCAACAGCCACCTCCGCATGCAGCCCCGCCGGCGTCACTGCCATGACTGATGCACGTGCTATGCCACCTTCCTGCTGGCCCCAGCTGTACTGCCCATATACTCCCCCCCCCCAAAAAAAAAAGAACTTTCACCCAGTGCTGGCGGAGCAATGGTGCGGGGTCCGAGTGCTGTCCCCATAACCCGTGGTCACTCCGCACACCCGGGCCAGGCTATGCGCATGAATCCTTAAACGCAGCGTTGGGAACCAAACCCCAAATGTAGGTTGGGAACCGAAACCCAAGCCCAGCACCCACAGACCGGCGGTTCAGCCAAACCCTAAAGCACGAGCAATCCAGGGCGGGCGCGCAGCATCACCCTAGGGGATTCCCACCAAAACCACGGCCACTGAGCTACCCGTGGCAGTGACAGTCACACTGACCACAAAGTGTCCTCCCCACCGCAGGACACAGGACCTCCCCATCGCTCCAGGCAAGCCAGCGTCACCCTTGTCCCCACATCCCTCTTGCTGTCCCCAAGGAGCAGGGCAGCAGCATCCCCCATGCCCTCTCCATCCCCCTGTGGAGCTCCGAGGTAGGAGGGGTCCCCACTCACCTCTGGCACAGCACATTGCCCCGCTCGCTGTCACATCAGGGCTGGGGCTCGCCACTCTGCCTGCCACCTTCCTGGCGGCGGTGTCACCTGGAAGTGATGTCACCAGCTCCAGCAGTGGCATAAGTGGCTGTGCCCCGGGCTGACTTGCTCAGCCCTGGCGGGGCCCCGGGGGCGGCCCCAAATGGCAGTGACAACACTCCCTGGGCTGGCTGCCCTGGTGGAGCCGTACACACACATACACACACACGCACACACAGGTATACCTACAGGATGCTGCTGCCCTACTCCCCCACTGTGCCACCCCCTGTCCCCTCCGGGTCCCAGTGCAGTGTCCCCATACCGATGCATGTTCTGCCTCCCTTGCTGCTGGCACCCGGCATGGCTCGCTGGGACATCTTGGGGGGCCGGCACGGAGAGATGCTGACACCCGCGGTGGGGGTGGGCGGCGAGGACGGGTCACTGGGTGCCCCCGTACTGTGGGCTCAGTGCCACCGGAGCCCAGTGCCATGGTCTGGTCCTGCCCCAGTGCGTCTCCTGCTCTCCGTGCGGCCATCAGCCCTCAGACCAGCCACAGCCTGGCGGTACACCCCCGCCCCGACAAAGCCCAGTGCAACCCCAATCCTCTCCCTAAGCCTCTTTCCTCTGCTAAATCCCCTCCATATGTCAGGCCGCAGCCCATCGCCTGCAAGATCTGTTCCCCATCTCTGCACCAGCAGCAGGACCCAGCCCTGGTCTGGAATCTATCCCCAGGGTGGTGGGAACATGGTGAACTGGGGACTGGTAGCATAGGGTGCACACCAGAGGTGCACAGGGGAATGTGTGACTCAACGACATCCCTGACTCCGTATCCTCTGGTTGGTTTCAGGGCCAAACCAGCCCCGTTTTGGCACAAAAAGGCAGGAGAGGTGCAGGCAAAGAGGCAAGGACACATGCATCAACCGTGGGTGCCTCCAGCAAAGCAGCCGCCCAGCACCCATCCTGGACCCCATGCCCAGAGCAGTGCCAGAAAGCACCTGGCACAGCCCAGCACTGCCACACGGTGGCACTGGACTTGGCATCGCTGAGCATCATCGCCCTGGGGATGCTGCCACCAAGAGATCCCCCCACCCCCCCCCGGCAATTGGGCACCCCAATGCAATTCTGATCTGTGCCTGGCAGCCCCTGCACTCCTCTTACCTGTGCCGGGCGCACAGCTCGGGTCCCTTGGCAGCGCTGCTCCGTGCCCCAGCGTCCCCACAGTGACACCGAGGTGGCACAGTGTCACGGCTTCACCCACATGGCCATGGGGGTTGCAGGGCTCTGGTCACACTGCCCGTAGGGTGCCCTGGGGAAGGAGAGGTCAAGATGGGACCCCGACAGCCCCACATCCCCTGCCCACCCTAGAACCAAACCCAAGGGCAGCACCAAAATGCCACAGCCATAGAGATGTGCTGCTACCTGGGAGCACATTGGCCAGGGAGTACCAACCTCATGCACAGGGGTTCTGTGTACCCACGGTCCTCCCATCCCTACCATGAGTACAGCACCTGGGCATGTCCAGGAACCCCAAATCTGCCCCCACCTGCCCAGTGCTGGGAAGGGGCCTCAGTACCAAGCAAAGCAGCACCTTGGCCAGACCACGGAGCATCTGGCTACTCATTAGCGCTAATTAGCCGCAGCCTAATGGGCCAGGCAGCAGCGTGGGCTGTGCCCCCTGGCACCGTTCAGTCAGAGTGGGATTGCAGCGAGCCCAGAGCACAGCTGGAGGGGGGAGCAGCCGAGCACCCCACAGGGCATGGGACACCCAAGGGAGCCCCCGATCCTTACACCAGGCTGGGACCAAGAGCGACGCCGGGGACAGGGAAACAGAGACAGCCCTACACTGCCCCAAAACCCTGCGCACCCACACCAAGGGCTGCCCCCACCCCAAAGAAGCATTTCTCTCCTGGGGTGCAGCACCCCGGCAGCAGCAGGGGACGGAGCCACACGGTCTCGCCCGCTCTCGCAGCACCACACCTGCAGGAACCGGTGGTGCAGGAGGTGCAGCCACCCCATCCCCTGCATGCACAGCCCCATCCCCTGTAGGCACGGCCTCCCCAGCACCGCTGCCCCCCAGCTCTCCTCCATCTGCAGCTGCTGCACCATCCCAGCGCCGCGGGCTAAGGGCTCAGCCCCAGCCTGGGATGCTGCTGGGGGCTGGAGGCAGGGAAAGGAAAACTTTTCCCTCTGCTTTAGGGAGTGAGGGCGCATGGGGGGCAAAGCCCCCTCCAGCCCCAAACCCACTCCACTTTGAGGAAGGCGCAATCAGAGTGCTGTTTCTCAGAGCATCCCTGAAATACATTAACGGATGATGCTCTCCAGGAACGTCCACCTGCAATCAGAGACAAACTCAGTGGCCCCGGACAGGATGGGGCTTGCGAATCCTTAATCCACGGTGCCCCAAGGACGAGCACCCAGCTGACCTCCTCCCAGTGGGTTCCATGGGTGGATCAGCCCCACACGGCTCAGCCACAGGGAACCTGAGCACCGACACCTTCTCACCATGCCCAAACCCCGGGGGCTTCCTGGGGGAAACTGAGTCACGGCCGCCACCTCCGCACCCAGCCCCGGGCAGCGGCAGGATTGGAGCGGGGGCACTGGTGGCCCCAAGCTGTTCCCATACAGTCCCACCGGCACCAGGCCAACGAACACCAGGCTAACGAGGCCTGAGGTGGCTCGAGGGGCTGCAAACAGGTTGTGCAACCCGAGCCCCCGACGTGCACCCCGAGGTGGGTTCGAGTGGGGCCACAGCTCCTCGGGGCCGCCTGTGGGGTGGGCTCCGTCCTGGACCCTCTCCACAAGGAGAGTCCCGCTCATGCACACCAAGGCTCCACTTCGCTCAGGCTGCAGTTTCAGCACAGTTTTGCCCAAGCAGATGCCTTTTCCCACTCGCTTTGCACCAAACCAGCCCAGCAAGGGTGTACATATGGGAACCCCACAGGAGGAGACCCACGGTGCCGGGACAGCAGGCAGGGACAGGGGCTGCGCCGGGGCGGCACCGCAAAGGCGAGCGCGTGGGGAAGCGCAGCGCCGGGCCGTGTCTCAGCCTGCCCTGAGTGCTGCGTGGCCCCAGGGAGCCCCGCGCCCGGGGTCACCGCGTCTGGGCCAAGGGAGCGGGGCGACTGAGAGTCCTCCGGTGACAGCAGGCTGGGCAGGGTCCTCTCAGCGAGGCACCGACGGGGTTAACTTCTACAGCGCGCAAAAACAAGAGGCTGAAAGAAAGCCGAAGCGTCTCGAGCGCTTCAGTGGGACAAACCTGCCCCGATGTGGCCGCGCTGGGGATGGAGGGTCCCCGCGCCGCGTGACGCCCCCGAGCCGCGGGGCCGTGCCCCGAGCACAAGGGTCCTCTGTTCGGAGCGCACAGCTCCCAGCGCCCGGGGAGGAGGGAGAGCGGAGCAGAGCAGAGCTGTGCCCGCAATGCAAACCTGCCGCCGGGTACCGCTTGCCGGAGGGGGCCGAGAGCCCGCATCCCCGCAGTGCCGCGGGGCACGGTGCCAGCGCCGCAGCACCACCTCCACGTGCCGTCCCCGAGCCCGCTGCCCTCGTCCCCGCGGGCGATCCCGCCTCCGATGCCCGCACGCCGAGCCCCGTCCCGCATCGCCCTCACCTCTCGGCTCGCGGCCTCCGGTCCCACGCGGGGTCCCGGCGCGGCAGGCACCATGCCGGGCGGCGGGGGAGAGGGGTTCCCCGCCCTCACACCCCGGCTTCGCGCCTCCGGGGGGGCCACGTGCCGGGGGGCTGCTCCTGCTCCCCGCGGTAGCGCTCTCCCTCCTCCTGCACCCCGCGCAGCGCCTCGCCCTCCTCCTGCCGCCCCCTCCTCGCCCACCAGCGGGCTCTGCCCGGGGGGCTGCCCCCCTCCCCGCGCTGCCCGCGCTCCTGCTGCGCCCGGCGGCTCAGGCCCTGCTCCTGCCGCGCTTTGGGGCCGCGC
>NC_034412.1:9286830-9356305 GCF_002078875.1 Numida meleagris
GGGGGTGCGCGGGGCGGTGGGTATAGGCACGGGGTGAACGGGCACGGCCGGACGGATGGACGGATAAACGGGTGGGTGGATGCACGGACAGGTGCAGGCGCGGAGGGATGAGGGGTCTAGGGGTGCACCCTCCCGCTGCGGCACACGCTGCGTGGCCCGAGCACTGCGGCCCCGGGGCTCTGCAGTCACTGCAGGGACAGGAGCGCTGCCAGGCCGACAGCGGAAACAGCAGGCAGGGCGCCTGCAGAGCTGCCTCCTCCCGGAGCTTGCTACTGGGAGGATGCGCTATCGCTCTGGTCAGGCTGGACCAGGCTCTGTGCACCTGATGGAGCTGTAGTGTCCCTGTTCACTGCAGGGAGCTGGACCAGATGGCCTCTAAGCGGCCCTTCTAACTGAAACGGTTCTGTGATTGTATCTCCTCCTTCACAGACATGGTTAAGTGAGACTGGGAGGAGGAACCAGGGAGGGGAACACAGAAAAGCTGAGTTGAGTGTGTCCTTAATCAAGTAAAACATTTATTTGCATTGGGAAGTCCCACAGCAGCAGAGCCATACCATTCCCTCGGTGCTGGGATGCAGCACCGTGGGGCGCTGAGCTGACCTGATGCAGGCACTGGCTCTCCTTCTGTTCACTCACCCCAGCAACCCCCTCAAGTTATGAAGGGCAAGGACAGGGCAGAGGGAGCCACCCCTACCATACAGCAGCACCCAATCCCCTGCTACCCATGTAGAGAGCAGCCAGCTCTGGCTTCCCGGGGCATAGACATGGCCACCTGCAGCTGAGGTGGGGGGGGAGGGGGGGGGAAAGTCTGATATTTCATCCTAGTTCTGTCATCCGCTCCTAGGCTGCTTATGGCCTCAGGTTCTGATTTCTGAGTGGTCCTGTTTACAGCCAAGAGTTGGACTTGATGATCCTCACGGGTCCCTTCCAACTTGGGCTACCCTGTGACTCTAACATAGTGACTGGGAGGCAGCAGCCATGAAGGGAAAGAGGCAGCTCACACCCATCACTTTTCCACATCATTGCCCAAGTCCTCATCCCACTTGCCCAGAGAGAAACAGCACCCTGGGCACTCCAAGGAAAACAGCACGGTTAAGTTGGGACTCACTATCACAAGTCACCAAGGTGCCAGGAGCTTGTGGGCAATTACCAGCCCCAGGACAGCAGCCTGCCTCCAGCTCCCCACCAGTGGCTACAACAGCATCAAGAACCCACAAGAGTTAAGTGTTGAAGCTTCCAAAACTTTTATTCAAGCAGACAGCAGGTAACCTCAATACAGACGTTAACATCCCACACCAAGTCAGGCACCAGCCCTGCCATGGCAGCAGGCACAGCTGTGCCAGCTCCTGAACCACCAGGTTTCATCTTTCTCTGCTGGTTGCAAAGCACACGATTAAGTCTGACATCGAGATGCATGCAAATGCTACAGCGAGGAGTCACAGACAGCAAGCTCTTAAATGCCATCTGGAGAAGTGGCACTAGGAAACAGCTACATAGGGTTGTGCACGTGCCTCAGAGACAGCAGGACAGCTAAGGAAGAGCGCTGGGACTCACACAGACCTGGACAGCAGGCTGCCAGGAAGATGAAGGCAAACGGAGCCCCTCGGTTCACATGGGCTGAGCTCACTGCACAAGCAGCGGGCATCTGTGCCTGTCCTTCGTGGAGGATTAAGTCCCTCACCCAGCTGCACATCCTTCAGGCATTACTGCTGGGCCTCAGGTAACGCTTTTCATTTAAATTACTGTGACTTTTTTTTTTTTTAAAACACAAATTTTCACAAAGTATTCAGCTCGCTGTTGACTGCCGCCTTCCTCCTGGCAAGCTGCAGTGCAGCCTGATGTCAAACACCAACAGCGTTCAGCATCACGTCAAGGAGCAGTGCAGCACCACGAGGAAGGTGTTTCTCCCAAAAACAACCAAAAGGAAAGACCAAGGTTTCCAGTGACAGCCAGGACAGGAGCAGTGCCCCCAGGCGTGCACACCAGCATCAGCCAAAGCAGGCTGAGTTCTCTTCAGTAGTACACACACCTAGAGCAGCAGCCCGAGCCCTCCAGCCAGCAGTCAGCCCCAACCCCTACATTCTATTCACCTTGAGTTCCTCACATCTTTGGGACCGGTTTGAAGGAAGTTTAGGACAGCACAGAACACTCTAACTACCGCTAACTACTCTAGGTTTCACTAACATCCCAAATCAAGTCTTGTTACTCGGGGCAAGAAGCAACTTCACAACAGCACACCTATTAGAACGAGTTCAGCCTACAGAGAAGGAGTCTACAGAAGTACAGAACAGATTGAAGGTCGTATTTGCATCACCACAGGAGAGTGGGGAAAAAAAAGAAAGGGCTGCAGGAAGTTGATTCATGTTAGATACTAACCATCAAGCTTTGCAGATGACATTTCATGATAAGCATAAAACAATTATGGGAAACACTGTCCCCGATAATTACGTACACCCATAGTGCAACATATGGAGGTCACTGCCTCCGATATAACACTGTGGTAGGCAAAAACTACCTTGTTCTTTACACATTATGGAAGACACTGCCCCCGATAATGTCAGTTAGGTTTCATGATACATAAGGTACTGGAAGTCTGCAGGAAGCTGCCATTTCCAATGGGGCCAATGCCCAATCCGAGGGATGAGTCCGCGTGCGGCGCGGTGGATGGAGCGAGCGCTGCACAGCGAGCCCTGCTCAGGGTGCTCTGTCCCTCCACGGAGCAGGGAGCAGTGCCACCACACGAGCACAAGGCTTCCAGAAACAGGGGAGAAGAGGCAGTCCTAAGCCCACAGAGCGGCACAAGACACCTCAGGGAGCCAAAATTTCCAAAATTTGAGTAGCTTTTCAGCATTTCAAGGGTCATTTGGAAGTGCAACCCGGAGACTTGCTACCAGGTTTAAAAATAAGATTTTGGGGGGGCTTGTTTAGATTCTTTTAAATGCAAAGTTCCAGTATCATGTTTGATTGTAATAGCAGATGCTGCTTTATTCAAAAACGACAGTATAACTGTCATAATTATGGAAGGCACTGCTTCCGATAATTATCTTCTATAAAAAAACCCACACACCATTTATAGTGAACGCTGTCACTGATAAATAAATAAACAAATAAATATCTCAGTGTCAAACGAGAGCCATCCTGCAACATGGCATCAGCCAAACAGAGTTTGGCCAGCAAGAGACTCTGCTTTGCAAAAGGCCCCAGCACAGCAAGGTCTGAAGTGCCAGCCTAGAGCTGGTTCTCAATGATTCTATTCTACAATTCTAATGGAATACAAAAAAGGGGCACGACATAGTCTTTGGGTTATCTTTCCTGGGTATTGAGGCCTGCCCTTGTAGCAGCAAGCCTCCAAGACATTATTGGAGCCCTGCTGCTGAGTAAAGGCAGGCTGGGCACTTCAGAGCTTGCTGATAACCCAGCACTTACAGGCTGCTGTTCTTATTTTTCAAGCATAGGTTTGTGTCTGCAGCTCCCTGGCCAGAGAAGAGATCCTTAGTGTGTTAGAGGAATCCATTCCCTGCCCTGTCACTACGTTTAGGAGGTGAACAATAAAAACATTCAAGATAGACACAGTACCTCTCCCCACTCAAGGTACCGGTTCAGGATTCCCTTGTGCTGTTAGCTCTCAGGTACACCAGAGAGCAAACCCCACAAGCAGCTGCAGGTGATAGGTTTGGACTGTGGTCAGATGGCAGCCTGTCAGTCAGAGATTTCATTGTAATTTTAGTACCTGCCTTAGAACTGCCTCCTGTGAATTTGTGTAAGGTGAGATTTAAATTTTATGCGCAACTTTGGTAACAAATGTTTTCTTGACCAAAAAAACCCTCTACAGAAGAATAGAGCCACAGTAGGGAGTGGGTTTCCCTAACCCTGTACCTTAACCAGGTGTTTACAGTGTCTAGAATTCATTGTCAGTGTCCCAGACATCACCTCCCAGGGCATTGGCAGCCCCTTTAATGGTCCAGGTCGCTAGGGCCAGCTGCTCTTTCAGCAAGTTCAGATCCACGCTGCCCTTGCTGGTTTTCAACAGCTGCAGATGTTCCACCAGACTCCGCAGGGTGTGGTTGCCTTTGCCAAAGAAGACGTGGCGAAAGGGAACTTCTTTTGGTGAGAGATATGGTGAGAGGAAGTCATACTCCACCTGCAGCAGAGGTACAAACTTAGGGTTATACTCTCACCTCCGATGTTTTTCTTTCCTTATCTGCCCCACCACCAGCCCCCAGCCTCCCATCACCACTCAGCCCTTCCTGACAGCAGCTCGGCCAGGGCCAGATCCTGACAGCAAGCACAGAAATCAGTCACATTAACACTTAGCAAGCAGAAGAAACGCTGATCTGCACAGTGTCTGCAGCTTCCAAGTACAAAGCCCATCCTGGCAGCGCTCACCCTGCGAGGAAAGGCAAGCCAGCTGCAGACACCTACCTTCATGATCCTGTCATTCAGGGCTCTGCGGATGACCTTGTTCTCCCTGTCACTGTTAGCAATGTCTCTTCTCAGTGCATCTGCAGCTCGCTGGAAGTCACCACGGGCAAAAAACAGCCAGTCCAAGGTCAACCCCAGCTCCTGTGAGGGAGGAGCTGTTAGCAAACCTGATTTTCTTCTTTTGCAGCTCTCTTACCAAGAATTTTTTTTTTGCCAGTTTAATTAAGTAGCAGAGCAAGTTCCTGGCAGTCTTTTCTGAGGTCACTGAGCGCAGCTTATGTCTCTCCCCACCCAGTTTCTTGTACTGAGGTAGAGTGCAGACAGCAGAGGTGCAGACAAGATGCAAAGCCGCACTGTGCTGTGGATGACATCCAGACTAGAAACCATAGCACCCACATCCACTTCCACCACAGCCACGTTAGCTCGATCTGTCTGCCACAGCTACAGTGCCTGTATTGCTCTATAAAGAACATCAACTCAGATCACACCTTGTGACACTCATATCCAGAGAAGGAAGATGTCCATCCAGTTGTACCTAACAGTTCCAGAGTACTGATAACACGTGGCCCCAGAACAGCCTTCAGGGATTCAGTGCACTCAGCACCTTTCTTACCTGCACATCTTTAGTGTAAGGCAAAAACTCCTCCTGGTATGCTAGTAATTCTTCACTGTATCTCCCAAAGTCCAGGAAGAGCTCGTGATCATGGGTCAGCCTGAGAGCTACTTGTCCAGCTACTTCTGCAGCAGCACGCAAATGAGCATCCAGATTGTTAATCCTCCTCAGGTTGTCCAGTGTGTCATACTGAGTGTCCAGGAAGGGATATTCCTCATCTTTCTAGAAGAAGGAAGGCACTGAAGTTAGGCAGAAGTGCTTCGCCAGCTGGGAGTTATCTCCCAGTACATTCCATCTCCTCGTGCCTCTAAGTAGTGAGATTTGGGTTGGAAAAGCTTCAAAGCACAGGAGAGGGGAACAGACCTTCTGCATTTAGTCCCTCACAGTTTCCAGCAATCAGCAAGATGCTCTGCGTGTTTGCTAGCCCATTCCCTCAGATTTCCCTGCAAAGTTGTGAGCAGGCAAACTCCAGCACCTACTTTGGTATGTGCTGACAGCACTCTCCAACCCTTCTGGGCAGAAGAACATTAAGTTTTTTGAAGGAAGCCTGACACTAGCAAGATCCAAACATTCATGAGGCAAAGACGCTGTGACCAGAAAGGCTCCCAGCTCTACAGCTGCAGAGCAGTGCTGGCTGCTTGGCTAAGGCCATTTTTGCAGCAACAAGCTACAACGACAGATCTGGATAATCCAAGTTAGCACTTGCTCTGGCCAGTTGTACAGCTTCACCAAAGCACTCTGCTTACTGAACAGCAGGTTGTAGTGCATTTTCTTTCCCCACGGAAGTAGCAGAAGCTTGACATCTTTTCTGTGTTTTTAATTTCTGCATCATTGACGTTTGAACCTCCAGAAGAGTGCTGGTCCCCCCTCCCAACAGAACACAAATGTCCAAGGCACTCAAACATACACTACAGGCCAACCACATCCCAGCAGCAGTCTCTAGAACATGTACTGCCATGGCCCCCAGGCTGAGAGGTCGCATCTCCTCTCCCAGAGAGGCTCCTACATGAACACTAAGCTCAGGACAGCACCCTGGGCTTCGCCATCTTGGAGAGTAATACCCCTATAGCACTTTCCATGAAGTGAATACATCAGGCAGTTAGACAGACAGTACTTACATTGTAGAAACCAAAAGACACCACTGGGATTCCCGAGCATGCTAGGAAAGGAAATGCTGCATTATCCAGGCCAAGAGGAACACTGCAAGAGACAGGTATTGAGTAGTTACCAACTGGTTTAGGCATTCCAGGAAAAAAAAGCTACAGCGCTAGAGCTGAAGCCCCGAACCAGCTGGGCTACCCTGTCTAGACAAGACAGGTTTTGGTAAGGAGTCCCAGCCAAGTACCAAGGGCTGCCAGTCACTGCTCTTTGTACAAGGTGGCTCTTGCCCTGCAAAAAGGGCGTCTGAACTGCCTACAGGCAGCTTGGGGCAGTGCTAAGCAGAGCTACTGCTCCGCTGTTCACGCTTGCCTGACCCCACTGCAACAGGTAAAGCCTGCTCCAGACAGCGGCATGACATTCCAGCACAAAGAGCAGAAGCTGTTCAGTTAGTTCTTCTACAGAAATTTGCCTTCCCAAACAGCAAGATGGCAATACTTACACTGCCTTTACCCAGTCCGAGCCAACTCTGTCATACAGGCTTCTTGAGTTTGTTGCTGGATCCTTCACCTGCAGAGAGATGACAGTCACTGCACTTGTTCTGACCTCTGTTTAGATTGCCATGTCTGTCCCAGAACTTGCATAGCTATGCCAATGTCTTTTTCCACACAAGCACACTCTATGCAGGACAGGCACTCACCTCCCACCAAACAGTGATATTTACTGATTTCACATGGGGCATAAATGAACTGCAATTCCCAGAGCCCGGCTGACTTCAGACAGGGCCCTCCAGAATATTTCAGCCCCTTCACGTGATGCTCCTCCCAAAAACATACCTGCTCTGCTGAGGAAAATAACCCAGCACAGCTCAGGCTTAAACTGTAAGTCACACCTGATCAGCCCGAGACCCTTCAACTCACCCCCTTCATAATTCTCTCCAGGAGCATATACAGCAAGGGGCTAGCAGAAATCTTGACGTGGTTTTCTCCTACAAGAGAGAAAGGGCATTTGACACACTAATATCTACTAGAGCAGCTCAGCCCTGTGACTGAGAAAGATCACGTGATGCAGGTGGTCATCTATCTATAGCTTGTTGCCAGAGGGTCTTCAAGATATGTAGGGCAGAAATTACTGAGACCTAGAAGAACTGTCTTCTTCTGGCTCAGGCTGCAGCAACCTCCCTGCTTCAGTTCAGCCAGTGATAAATGGGAGTCATTCCAGCTTTCAGCCAAACATCCTGCACCACCTTTGACACAGTCAGAGTAGAGTTTCCATTTCTGGAGGCTAATCAATGTCTGTCAAACTATTCTAGTCCCATTTGGCTTCAAGAAAAAAAAAAAAGAGCGGCAAATTACCCAGGACTGCAGCATCCAAGTTGACGTAAGTGAAAGCTTTAGCATGCAGTATGGCCGAGTACCCCTAGAACAAAACAAATATTTTAAGACAAGTAGTAACAGTATAACACCAGGGCATTTAATTAAAAAAATAAATGATGACTGAGCAGCCAAACAAAAGTCTAGCAAAGAAACTGTACCTCCAGCCATTCAGTAGCACCCACAGCTCCATAGTCTCCTGCGCTCCAGCTGGCAAAGATGATGCTTCGCCTCGGTTTGTAGCCCTCTGCAAACAGAGAGATGGAGATCTTCAGCCTTCCCCACTGGAGATACAGATCAGTGCTCAGGGCCTGGGCCAATCCATCACTTGCTGCTCAGGCAGAGCTTAAGTGTTCTGGTTGCTACAGACAAACGTGCGCACTAATGGCAACAAGCGTACCCTTACCAGCCCTCCTCCATATCCTCCATGCTACAGAGCTGTATAGTGAAGCCATGCTCTCTGTATTTCCCCTCCTTTCTTTAGCTGCCTGAGCCCAGAATTAATGCTGGGGACAAGAGCACTTGCAATCAGTGCCACCATGCAAGCCCCACCCCTCCAGCTGGTAAACTAGATGTTTTTCACCTTCAGGCCTGGCTGTACAATAAACAGCTCAAATTTGAGGTTTGTAGCGCATGCTATACAAGGATATTCTTGCATTCAAGTCACACCAGATACAAGCAGGTAGTCCCTTGGAAGCAAGTGCTCGTTGCAGACAAGTTGTCTGTGTTGGACAAGAAATAGCCTTTCAGAAACCTTCCAGATCCCCTACTCATTCTCAAAGGATTATTCTGTAACTGGGCTCTCCAGTGTCAGCATGGAGCTAAACCAGTATCATGCTTTAGTACACAAGTATTTACCATTTTTCACCATGTCTGAGATCACACGGGCAAGTTCCAACAATATAGCAGTTCCAGTGCCAGCTTTAGCCACTCCTGGGCCCCACGAGTCTCTCTGGGCTCCAATCACAACATACCGATCTATAAAGGAGACATCAAGAACTGAGGTACAAGCTTCACTTTGCAAATACTATCTATCAGAGATGCAGCTTTGAGTTTCTGTGCCAGGAACTATGGACAGAGCCTAACCTCTGTACGAGGAGCATTGCTTTAATTTAGCCTTTCCCTGGAAGCAGGGTTCAGTTTTACTCTTAACCCTTAAAGAAGGGTCTTGGTTCTACTGGGGAAAGTTCCCCTCAAGCCTGAGCCACAAAGCAGTTGCTTTTACCTGGTTCTTCAAATCCCTGGATAGCACCAAAGATGTTCAGGATCTTTCTGTCTTTCATGGAATTGTTCACATCTAGTTTCACCATTATATCACTTTCCTGCTTCGTTGTCACCTTGCAGGGAATGATCCCACCTCTCCAATCTTCAGAGCATGAGTCTCCATCCATTTTGCTGAGGGAAGAGAGACCCTTTCAACTCATTATCCAGCTCTGGCCTCATTTAGTTAAATGATATTAGGATAGTTATGTGATATCGTTTAACTATCCAGCTATCCTGTCTTTAAGCTACAAGACATGGACATGAGCAACATTTTTCCAGCCAGTCCCAGCAAGTGCTTCCTGCGATACACAGCAGAGACCAGCAGGGAGCTCCCTGGGCTCATAATACCTCAACACCATCCTTAACCACTTGCAACAGAGCCATCAGCACATAAGCCAGGGGAGACCATTACCTAAACAGGCTGGCTGCTGCACTGCTAGAGATGGTCTGAACAGCAATGTGGGGTAGTCCTGAAGATTCAACTGGTGGAAACTGGGTGTGGTTGAATGAAGGAAAGCCTGGGGTGTAAGGGTCTCCAGTTCCAAGGTGGGCCTGTGAAAAGCAAGAAGTTCCTCAGGTCTCAGAGAAGACCAACTCCACAAGGGCACAAAGCACTGTTGAGCTAGGAGCCTGCATGCAGAAGGACTACTACAGTTTGCAGCTCACAGGGAAAAAAGTAATAGCAAACAGGTGAGCTAACTGCATACTCACATGTCCAAATGGGACAAGTGCATCTGTCATCCTGTAATTGAGTGGATCCACGTACATGAGCACTCCAGCTGCTCCTGCCTCTTTAGCATTTGCAACCTGAAGAATAGAGCAACATCAGCTGCACATTTGCACTTGTGGAAGTGCTTTTCAGCTCTACGTCCACGATGCGTGCAGACAGGCACAGCGAGACTGGCACACTGCTGGGCAGAGCCCTACAGCCCTGTCTCTCCACAAGTAACCACCTGAAGAGCAGTTCTGGGACAGGCCTAAAACAGGCTTGTGTACAAAAGGATTTGGATCTTTCATAGGCTGCTTGGTGTTACTTCCTAGGAGGGGAACATTACTGCAATACACGTGGCAACACACCAGGAAGGCAGTGCCAGCACTTGGTGCAAGTGAAGGCTCAGCAAGGGGACACGCGAGACAGTGCAGCCAAGTTTTGAAGGTATGTGGCTGCAGTAACAAGAGCTGCCCTGGAGGCAGGGCTGTTCTGCTTCTAACAGCCCTATTGCTGCACCTAGCAATACCAGCCAACTTTGCACCCTGCCATCCCCCAGACTGCATCCTTCTCCCTGCTTTTCTCAGATGCTTAGCCATCCCAGTCAGGCTGCCAGAGGCTAAGAACATTGGCCCCATAAATGGTAACCAGCTCCTTTCAATCTGTGTCCAGACCTGCACGTGGAAGCTTGGAGAAAAACAAGCAAGACCAGACCTGCTGAACAAGTCTACCTATGTGTTCCAGAGACTTGAACTGAGGCAGAGAGGTGTGACCACAAAACAAAAAACCATGTTTGGCCAGGCTTTGGGGCACAGAGTGCTTACCTTCTCAGCAAGTGTTATTTTCCCAGCTCTGACAATGGCTATGGTTCCATTCAAGGAAGCCACTGCCTTCTGTATCTTCTCAAAGTCTTTTTTCAGTCCATAGTTCACATAGACAGGCTTGCCCTAGAACAGAAACACTGTTATAAACACAGCAGTCATATACTGGTAAGACACTAGAAACAGTCTACAAAGTTATGGAGCCTGGAACACATCAGTCTGCCATTAACAGAATGGAGTTCAAACTCAGCAATGTAAACTCTGATCACATGCAACATGCCTGCTGGAGCAGCATCTCTGTCAAAGTTCCTGGCTGGAAGAGAAATTTAAACTGTATCTTGCTGAAGGAAGAAAACTGTGTGTGCCCACTCCTCTCCCCCTCCCCACGAGCTCTCTAACTGGGGAGGTCTTTATATAGTGCCTATCTTGAAGCAAGATATTTCAGACATTGCCATCTGATAAGCATAGACAAATCCCATGATTTTCCTGGAGTCACTTACAGAAACTGAGCCACTCTCACTGTATGCCACGTATGTATCAGGAGTCTCCAAGGTCTCCTCGCTACCACTGAGCGAAATGGACACTTTGTTCCTGGTGCTGTTAAAAGTTAGGAGACAGCATTATGTTCTTTCACACATTGAATATTTAGCTATCTCACATAGTCAGAATTACAAGAATTCACAAAATAAGTCAAACGGAAAGCCTGAACTCACCCCAGTACTTCCCCAAAATCATTTCTAGGATTGTTCAGAGACATCAATGAAAGTTAACTCATAGAACAAGTAAAGAAACAGTCCGTGCTTCTAGATCTTACTGCTTCCTTCATAAGAGTTGCCAAGCAAACTGAATTCCCCTCACACGAAGGGGCAGGAAGCCTCGTGGATGTGAGCTGTCAGCCAACACAATGCCAGCTGATACCCTCCTGAGCCACTGGGGGCCACTGCAACTGTTGGGCTAGCAAGGCAATCACCTATGCTATTAAACACTAGAAGTCTGCTTTTCAGTTGTTTTTATTCAGTGTGTTTTTCTCTCTCCACTTCTTAACCATGCTTTAAGAGACAGCTGTTCCAAGGAAAATCCAGAGAACTGCTACTAGCCCCTCTGGACATAAGAGGTCTAAAGAAAGGAGGAGCTATGGCTTGGCTAGGTAAGGTCTGCTTTATAGAGGTGTAGCTGGCTCACAGTTTCAGCAGAAATTGTGTGTTTACTCAGGGCTACGGAGATCCACGCTATGTAAAAGAAAGAGATTTGCATTTCTTCATTAACATACCTGCCTCTGACTTGCAACTTAATATAGTGTTCATCATTCCACACTTTATCCAAGAGGAAGGTGTTGAATTGGTCATGAATGTAGGTGGCCAAGTTTGTATCTTCAGTCTCACCAGCCTCGAAGGATTCCACGCCTGCTCTCTGCCTGCAGGTAACAGGTGTACGGCTTAGGCTACAGCACCAGGTTGCACTACAGCACCCCAGCCTACACACTCAAGTCAGACGGGCCATTTAAATCCAACTTTAACCACATGGCTCCCTGCACCATTATGACCCTTGTTCTCCAAGTGAGCTTGAGTTCTGCTCACATTCTGCCTCTCCCATAGTTCCAGAAAGCTTAGCTTACAGCCGTTACCTCAGGTTGTCTCCAAGACGCTTGGCTGACAGCTTAGTTGACAACATGGCTCTGAGATCAGGCCAGTAAAAGACAGGTGGTCCCTGAATCTCTTCTTCCTCAGTTTCATCACCATCCGTTAAGTAAGATGCAGTAGGAGTTATCTCACACCTGCCACCTCCATCTTGACACCTGGCAGCCAACTGCATTCGTCCACGATAACTCAAGTACCCAATGAGAAACCCTGCAGAGACAATACATATTCCTTTGTGTGTCAGAAAGCCAACTATAGCAGCTCCACACCAGACAAATGCACTCACAGCAGCTTGACAGTTAAGATGCATCTCTGTTCTCACAGCATTTTTAACAAGCTGGTGTACCCAGGGACACACAGGAACAGCATCCTGACGTTTTGCTTGAGTTGGCACATTTTAAGGCACAATGCAGATGTAATCTTGTCCTTGGCAGAGTCCCCCCAGCACCACTCAGTGAGAAGAATGTTTACTTTAGGTTTGCAGCAGAGTTAAAACATTTTGAGAGATCAGCACGAAGCACCTTAGGTATTCGTCCACATCTCTAGAGAAGCATTAAGAGCTGATCGAGGGAAAACCAGTACCCTTGCCACAGCAACCTGTTCTTTAGTTAAGTCACAGCCTCACTGTCAAGCTTCACACTTCTTTGTTTCAATTCTATACAAGTCTGAGCTAGGCATTCTAAAGAGTTAGTGAAAAGAAGCTGCAGCCTAGATTGAGGCTCTTTAATCACCTCCTGAAACAATATAAATTCTAACATTAATGGCCTTGGAGAGGTTCTGTACTACAGCCCGCTTCTTGAAGTTGCTTCCCACCCTTCCTTACCAATCAAAAGGAGGAGAACAGCTGCAATGACTAGGAAGCAGAGTTTCTTGCCATTTCTCTGTGGCTGAACCATACTGGCATGCAGGTGCTCTGGCCTTTCAGCCTCCCCTCCTTCCTCATCGTCAGCAGACAGCTTCATCTCCACGTGGCTGTTGTCTCCATCTGTTTGCCGGGCAATGCTGAAACGTGTGTACGACATCGGCTCGCCACTGAACTGTTGAAAGACAGTCATGTCATGGAAGGGAGTTTGCTACACCAGCCTCCAGGCAGCTGCACCTGTGCTCAAACTAAATCCAGGTCTCTCACCTGAAACTGCACTAGCACAACCCAAGCACTGGCTGTCAGTAAGTCAGGCTGGCTGCTCTGAACAGACACGGCCAGACTCAGATCCATGTAGGGTCTGATTCTAGCTTGGACTCTGTTACAGACATGACACAGAAAACACCACTGACATTTCCCACATGAGCCCATGGCAGGCAGAATCTCCTGGTCTTAATTCAGTACACTGCTCTGACCTGAAAATGCACAACTTGCACAGAACGGAACTTTGATCTGAACAGAAGAAAGGGAAGACAACCCCCCCCCCCCACAACGTGCCTTTGAGCCATTTTCACTTTGACGCAAGTAGTTTCATCCGGTGTCTATATAATCTTACATTAAACTGCCACAGGCTACTTTTAAATTACACTTGTGATGAATATTATAAGGTAGCTAAGCTGAAAAGAGATGACCCATGGGAATCATAGAATTACTTGGGTTGGAGGGGATCCTGAAGACCATCCAGTTCCAACCCTCTGCTATGGGGAGCTCTGTTGGCTCGCATCAAGCTTTCTGTCCTCCAGAACCCCTAAGTCCTTCTCCGCAGGACCACTCTGAAGGAGCTCTCCCAGTCTGTACATACATCTAGGACTGCACCTTGCACTTGGCCTTGCTGAATCTCACTAGGGTCTCATGGGCCCACTTTTCAAGCTTGTCCAGGTCCCTGAAGTCCCCGTGTCACAAAGGCTGATCTGAGGTGAGTTGAACTCACCTTCCCCTCCCCACTCCGCCCCCCAAAGTAACCTAACAGAACACACGCTGATTGTCCTGACATGCAGATAATCAGCTTCCTCAGCAGTACTTCCTCCTGGGACATCGTTCAAAGCTCACCCCCCTTCCTTATCTCTTTTTTTCAGCTTCCTGAAAGACCCAAGACACCACAGCAGTTAGCGATAATCCCACCGCACTGAACAGCTCACACCACCTTATCAAAGCCAGCTAGCTACAGCAAAGCCGGTCTCACAACCCACACAGGAGCACCTAACACTACTTATCTCATGCCACCAAGGGATAAACAGCACAGGGGTGGTAGCGCCTTACCAAGTTCGACAATGCTGCTCTGGCATGATCCATTGCCTTCCGGAGGAGTACCCACCAACTTGACTGAAGGCCTAGAAATTCAGAGCACAACAAATCAACTCTGGCTGCTCCCCTGCCACCATAAAAGATACCCAAGATCAAAGTCACCAGTGGAACGCATGTGCATGCTTCTATCTATGTCACAGTGTTGATTAACCGGCAAACTTGCCCATTAACCTTGAATGCAAGTTCACAACAACTCTTTTCAGGGAACCCCAGCGGTGGTAGGGAGCACAGCTCAAAAGCCAAGGGTCTCGTCAATTGCAGGACCAGCTCTACTTAGGAAAGGGCCACAAGAGGTAGTGCTGTGACAACAGACACCACACACCTCAATCTATCGGGGCTGGCTCAATGGCAGCTTGGAGACAAGCATCTGGCTGGCAGCCAGGGGTGGCACAGCACCCTGCGCCAAAGCAGCGCAAGTTCCTAGCCCCTAGGAACAACACTTCCAAAAGGAAGGTATCTCCTAGTTGACTTTACAGCGTTATAAAGGTAACCTCTGCTTTGACCAGCCTCATGAGACAGCCGAGAGCTGCCACCCAAAGCTGCAGTTTACTTTCATAGCTGGGATTTCTCTAAACGGTAAGTGCTGCAACCAGAACTGCTTTGCCACGTCTTCCTTGGTGCTTCAGCACTCCTTCCTTGGACAGCTGTCGGAAGAAGCTCTGCGCAGCACTGCCTGGACAGCGGGGGTCAGGCCCACCCAGCTCCCGCACCCTGACGCAGCGCTCCGAGAAGCGACTTGGAGCTGATCCCCACGGGCAGCAAGCTGGAATCGCTCTTCAGGCGCACACAGATTACTTCTACACCTGGGAGCCGTGCAACACAAGCCGATCGCTTGGGGCGGAGAAGATCAAAGGTTAGTACTAACGGCCGGCAACCCGCTTCGCCCTTTGCTTAGAGCGGGGCAGCGTGCAGGCGGGGCTGCTAGCAGCTGGCAGGGGCTGCGAGCGACTGCCAGAGGCCCAGGCTCCACCCGGCAGGCAGGCCGTGCATCCCCAGAGGGAAGCGTGTGCGCGGGCAGGGCATGCGCTCGCAGCAGCAGCGCCCGCAGCCGGGGGAAGCGCGGAGGCCCACACGGTGTGACTCCACCGCCTCGCAGCACCCACAGCAAAACCCGCAGAGGAGCTGAGCAGAAAGCGGGCCCCGGCGCACCGAGAAAGCCCGGGGAAGGGGGGGAGGAGGGAGCCAAAAAAAAAATCCGACTCGAAATAGAGGGGAGGAAAAATAATTTAAAAAAAAAATTGAAAGAAAAAAAAAAAAGGTTAGGCGCAGCCTCCCGCAAGGCGGGTACCAGGGCACGGCCCGGCCGCGATAAGCGCCGCGCTGATACGCGGCCCGCCGCAGGCACGTTCCCCCTCATGCACCTCAAGGTCAGCCGCGTGCGTGCGTGCATGCGCTCCCAGCCCGGTGCCGCCCGCCCCCAGCCCGCTGCAGGCCGCCCCGCACCTGACCGCGGTTCGCCTCTTCCTCCCTTCTCCTCCTCCCGGCCCGGCCCGGCCCGCACCCCGCTGCTCGCTCACCCGCCGCTCGCTCACCCGCCGCTCCCGCACCTCCGCCGCCCCCTCCGCTCGCTGCGCAGCGCCACAACTGCCACCCCCCGCTCCCTCCGCGCCGATCATTCTGGGCAGGCCCCGCCCCGCGCCCCTCTCTGATTGGTGCTCTCCTCCCGCGCAGCCGCAGTCCGTCCGCGCCCGCGCCCGCGGGAAGTCAGCGGTGGTGTGGGGCGTCACGCGGTCCTCGTGCGCTAGGGGCGAATTTAACCGGGGGGTCACGAAGCTGCGGGGCACGCTTGTCTTACGTTGTCCCCCCGTCACTGCTCCTTCCCATCCCACCTGGGCCGCTCTGAAAGTAATGCCTCCTATGTATTTCCGTGGAAACCTCAACAGAGGCAAAGAGCGCAGTAGCATGGTTGGATGGAGCAAATTCTCAGCTGCAAAACGCTATTTTTCATCCTAGCTGCCATCGTTAGCTGCGCGTTTTCTACCTCCACAAACGAGCCTGCATGCCTTGCTCGTAACAGTCTGCACCAGAGGGGGTGACTCGCTGTCCCCACTGCTTCACAGTGTTTCAACGCCATAGGCGTTCAGCAAGCACTGATGAATGCCTATGGGTGCTGTTTTTTCCACGTGGAGGGATTCATTTCTACCCCTTGGCTTCATACGTGCTTCCACGTCAGGCACCGTTTTGTCGCTGCCCCTCTGCTCCCACAGAATGTAATGGGATATGGGTGGGAAGGTGTGTGCGCGTGCAGGGCTGTGCTTTTGGATCTGAAGGAGCAAAGGCAGCTTTCCACGCAGTGCTACCTGGTATTGCTGTTCCATTTGTGCAGCAAGAAGGGTGGCAGGCCTCTGTGAGAGCCTGCCCTGTAACGTGAGGGGAACGCAAGGAGTGCCAGCAGCTTGTGCCAGCTCACAGCCCTCAGCAGCTCCGTGGCACCGTGCTGTGCAGGACAGCTCCGAGTGCTCTGCACGGCTCTGAGCAACCAGCTCTTGTACATTGGGGCAGCCCTGGCCTCTGAAAGAGGGCAGGAGCAGAGCTGTGTGGTTCCTTATTTTGCTTATGGGAAACTTTGAGGAGAAGTACAGTGTAGCAGCGTAAGGGTGAAGGTAGTAAATGATATATGGGGAGTATTTATGAAAGCCACAAAGCTCCCCTGCCCTGGGTAAGCCTATCCCCAGCTGGCAGCGCAGTGCCAAGCTGCGGCTCAGTGGGTGGTTAAGGCAATAACTGTGGGCAATGAAGATCTGCAGCAAACAAAGGCACTGCAAATGCAAACAGGGCGTTCAGGAAGGCACGTCCCGCAGAGAGCCCGAGCTGCTGACGGGGAGCGGCAGGAGAGCCACAGTGCCCTGCAGCGTCCCAAGGGACTGCTGTGCTTGGTGGGGGCATGATGTCCCTGCTGGGCACTGAGGGTCGCTCCATCACAGAGCCACCGAGTGCTGCCCATGGTCATGGGAGGCCCCACAATCTCCTCTGCCTTCTCCGGGCTCCAGCGTGAGTGAAGGTCACCGCTCCCAGCTCCTGCCTTGGAGTTCAGCCCATCACTCGGAGCAGTGCCAGACCTGCACGCCGCTCCAAGGTTTTGGTGTGCACATGCTCCGCGGCGCTCTGCTCGTTTTTCCCTAGCTTGTTAAAGCTGGTAGGGATGGATTATTGCCTCAAATCCGCCCCTGCAAAAGAAAGATGGGAGCGGAAAGTTGGTCCTTTGGCAGAACACATGATTCCAAAGAGGATTATGTTTCATGAAAAGAAATACATTCCTACGCTGATAAAGGGGGGATTAGCCAGGTCAGAAACTCGATGCGGCTGCTGGGAGAGCGGCCTCCTGTATATCAGCAGCTGGGAGCAGTGGCAGGATGTGCCAAGGAGCAGCCCTGGGCAGCTGTGACACCAGCTCTGGCTTTGAGGCTCAGGCTCCTGGCAGAGCTGGGTGCTGCGGCTGTGCCACCGCCGGACATGGGTGGGCATTGCCCTCCTTGGTGCACATCTGCCTGGGCAGCCAGCAGTGCGGGAGGGTGCAGAAAGGAGATGGATGGAACCTCTGGGCGTTTTGAAGCACTGCAGTCTGGGTGCTCGGGAAAGTACAACCAGTGTTCTGAAGGAAGGTGCCATTGCCTTGCTATTAGGGAGTGTCTCACGTGCTCATCACATGCCTGTCAGAGAAAGGTGAGGCACCCACCAGAGAAAAGGCAGAACCCGATAGATGGCAGCATGTAGGACAAAAGGGGATGGTCTTAGCTTGCACCCGGGGAGGTTCAGGTTGGATATTAGGAAACATTTCTCAGAAAGAGTGGTGAGGCACTGGCACAGGCTGCCCAAGGAGGTGAGGGAGTCACCGTCCCTGAAGGTGTTCAAGAACCAGGGAGATGTGGCACTGAGGGACGTGGTCAGTGCTATGGTGGGGATGGGTCAACGGCTGGACTAGATGATCTTAGTGGTCTTTTTCAGCCCTTATGATTCCGTGATTGCACGAAGGCCTGCTGAGAAGAAGGTGCTTTCCTTCTGCTTTGTTCCAGGCAGGCCTATGTGCAGCCCACTAAAACCATGCGATATCTCAGTTCCCTCTCTGTAAAACCTAAAACAGGGCTTTCCAGCATCACACAGGTCTCCACTCCCTGGCAGCGCCTGTGCTGCTGTGCTCAGCACTCAGGACACTGTACACACACCAGCACAAATTCGGGAGATCTCAGAGGAGTGATGCTGAAAAGCAGTCACAGATTTATGTCTCTCCATCAGCTGCCGTCTCTGTTTTGGAGCTGCTGCCATGCGCTGGACTGTGCCAGCCCCAGCTCTCCACAACACATGCTCACCACAGGTGTTTTCTGTTCCCTCTCACGGTATCTTTGGGCGTGTGCTCAGCAGTTCCCCATTTTCACACCTGTCAGGAAAGGAAAATAAACTAACACTTCAGAAGCAGATGTTTTTGTACCACAGCTAGTGTTGGCAGTGCAATACCCCAAAATGTCGCATTCTTCAAATGCAACGTGCTGCCTGAGAGCAGTTTAACCCCTTTTACGTTGCAGTTGCTGCAGGCTGGAAGTCCTGGTGCCAGCTTCCATCGAGGCATTCCTCCTCATGGCAGCACGGCCCTGGTGTTTTTAGATCACAGAATCATAGAATCACAGCATGGTTAGGTTGGAAGGGACCTTAAAGCCCACCCAGTCCCAATGCTCTGCTGTGGGCTGGTTGCCTCCCATCAGCTTAGTTTGCCCAGGGCCCATCCAACCTGGCCTTGGGAACCTCCATGGATGGGGCACCCACAGCTCTCTGGGCAGCAGTGCCAGGCCCTCACCGCCCTCTGAGCAGATGTTTGTTTCTGTGTTCTCTGAGCTCCTGAGGGGCTCGTGCATCCCCTGACTCAGGCTCAAGTGACCCTCTGTTCCTTCATTTATCAACGCCATGATGTGACCATGTCCCTCATGTTGGAACATGAGACCAAACAGAGTAAAAATAGAGTTTCACTTCTGTTTTATGGAGTCGCTGACACTTGTGTGACCAGCAGCACTTCATAAGTTTTGGTGATGTTAGTTAAAAAGAGAGGGAAAACAAAAGCCCCAGAGATAAACAGCAAAGGAAAACACACAGCCAGGAAAAGGCACTGGAGGGAGTGGAGACATGGCAGGTAGCGCTCCGTCTTCCCTTTGAGATAACCCTTGTCCTTGCATCCTTCCCCGGGAAGCACCTGGGTCCGGCCTGGCTCCTTGTCCTCAGCTGGCCCGAGGAGCTGCAGAGGTGAGGGGAGGCTCTGGCCAAGGACACTGTCCCACCTCAGGGACCTCTGTCTTGCCACAAGACCCCAAGCCCTCCAGAAGCTGCACCAGGAGGGAAGCAGGGATGGAGGTGCTTGCTTCCTCTGTGCTTCTTGCTGGAGGCCAGCACAGAGGGTCAGGGGAGAGGCTCCAGCTTAAATGATGTCCCAGCAGGGTTAAAGCAACCTGGATCTTTCACCTGGGCTTCCCTGCTTGCAAACATTGTTTTTTGCTGGGATGTTAACTCTCCACAGTCCTGAGGATCCCTCTGTGCTCCTTGCACATCCTGCCTGTAGGGAGGATGGGGGCTGTTATCTCTGCTCAGAGCATGCGGAGAGATGGGACCACTGGCAAAGACCAAGGCCTGGGAGATGTTCCCTGCTTTGGGGTTTGGGAAGTCGTGGTGACTTGGTGGCAGCACGCCTTGGCCACATGGCTTAGCACAGCCAGGACAACCAACCGTCCCCGTGCCCCAGCCAACCCATGCACCGTGCTGCTCCCAGGCGCCAGTTACGCTTTTTGGCAAGATGCTGGTCCTTCCCAAGGGGACAGCAGCATCACTAGGACAAATCTCCAGCATGCACGGGGCCGATACCGCTTTCACCAACAGACAGTGCTCAGCAGGGCTGGCAAGAGATGGGGCAGGAGCCGTTGGCAACCCGGAGCCCTCAGTGCTGTGGGGTCAGCCTGGTTGCGGTCCCACTATCTGCGGGGCTGCACCTGACCCCGATAGCAGCTCAGCCCCGTGAGCCTGGCTGCACTTATCTACTGCTTGGGACTGCCTGAGCCAGGCAGCCGCAGGGGGCTGCGGGGCTGGGGGCCAGCACACAAACAAGCTCAGGATGTGAGCACAATAGGCACAGAAGCAGGGGGACGCATCAAAGCAGGGCAGCTCTCGAATTGTGCGCGTTTGATCGCACCCCTGGGCCTGGCCCCTGCTGCTCTGGGGGCTGGAGGTGGGAAGCGGAAAGGGAAAAGGCAACGTGGAGAAGGCGGGCATGGGGCTGGGACACAGCCCCGAGGGTCCTCGGCCCCCACGTCACGGGTTCCTCACAAGCTCCCTCGGCCCCTCTTTGTTCTGTTCCTCACTGATCCGTATCTCAAGTGCAAAACACTGCCCCTCTCTTTCCCGCTTCTCTGGGCAGGCGTCTCAGACATTTTTCCAAAGTGCTTTATTTTCACAAGTATTTCCCCTGAATCTGCAGTTTTCTGAATCTGGGAGCTTTTGGAGTTTTCCTCTGCGGACTTTGTGGTTTGAGACCCACCAAACCGGGGAAGCCACCTACGATCTGCAGTGCTCCCGTGAAGCAGCCCGTGTGGCCTTGGAGCGTGGGACACGGGGATGGGTCACCCACAGCAACCAGCTCCCACCTGCCCCTGTGTTGCTGGATAGCAGGGGGCAAAAGTCCCTCTCTGCTCATCCTCAAAGGGCCTGGGAAGAGGCTGGAAAGGCCCGGAGTTTCCCTCTGATTTGCTCTGCGGTGCACATGCTGCTGTTTGGGGATAAGCGGCAGCCAGAGCCGCTCGGTGGGAACCACCCTTCCCGATAAGGGACTGTGCTGGCTTTCAGATTAGATTTGACCGCCGGTATCTGTGCTTCGGGTTTTTGAAATGAATTTCTTAGCAAAAAAGGAGCCCAACTTGGGGAAGTAGAAACAACAAAGGAGAAGGCAGCACCCTGCCACGCTCTGCAAGGGAAAGCTGTCCCCAGGGGCTGGGTGATGGTTCTGCACCCGGTGCAGCTGGGCCAGGCCGGTGCTCTTCCTGCAGCTTTGTGGTTGCAGCTTTTTGGCCTCGGTGCCTTTCCTGCTGCTGAAGCCATTGTCAGGGTAATTAACCAAGCAGGTGCCGGCAACCCTTCGCAAGCGGAGATTTTGCTTTGTGCTGTCAGCCCGCTGGCAAGCCGCGCTGCAGGCAGATTAATCTCTCTGAGCAATATCTGAAAGCAAAGAAGGGGCTTTAATTGGGGTGGGATTAGCAGGGAGGGGGGGAGATCTCTGCCTTCTTGCTAATTGCCCCTTATTGGCGGCTTCAAACCCGCCCTGGCTGGCAGGCTGCCTGCTGCTGCGTGCCGGAGCGTGGCCGAGCAATGGGTGCTCAGTGCAGGTTTGGTGCAGGTATGTCTGTGGCTTCGTTTGCAACAACGTGGTGCCTCCGAGCAGGGGTCTTGCAGTGGCGTCGCTTTCTCTGGGTGCATGAAGCACCTCAACGGCAAACCTCGGGCTGGAGAAGGGGCACAGTGCTGGGAAACTGGAGATGGCCTGGCTGCCCAGCCAAAGTGCCGACCTTCTGGTGTGTGCTGTTCTGCCCTGCAACAGCCCCGGGTGCATCCCTGCCCTGCGTGCTTCCCTCAGGATGTGCATGCAGCAGGGCCAGGGTGCTGCTCGGTGGGAAAGCTGACTTACTGCAGGGAAAAAATGTGTTTTTGTCTCGATGGAACAGCTAAAAAAGCATCTGAAGGCAATGGAAAAAGCTCTGCCTGTTTCCCCGGTGACCAGAGCTGTCCAGTATTTGTTTTGACCTCCTGAGGTTTAGTTGTAAAGAATGGTCATAGCCGTAGAGAAATGGTCAGCAGAGACCAATCCTTCAGCTCTGCTGAGTCTCAGGAGAGGCCCCGGGGCTGTTGTGTGGGTGCAGGCACCTCCCAGCCTCTTTCCTTTCCTCCCCTCCAGCCAGCACTTGTTGGATTTACTGGGTGTGATTGCCCCTGCCTTGAGACAGTGCCCTGCTTTGCCTGTGCACGTCCCAGCTGCTCAGAGCAGCTGCTTTATTAATTATGCTGTGATGCCAAATGAGCATGTGCTGATGCTCATGTAGAGTCACGATGCCCACACTGTGCGCACGCAGTGACACTGTTGGGGCCTGGTGTGCGCTCCCCATTGCTGACCCCAGAATGGGGTGGGATGGGCAGAAGCAGCTCTGCCCGTTCCCAAACACGCCGTGTGTGTGCTGGCTCTTGGGAAGAATATTTGTGGGGATGAGGTGTGCCTTTCTACAAGCCTCAGCGTTTCCACCTGCGAGCTCCTAACAGGAGACAGACGGGAAAGAAAATAAACTCCCGACCAAAAAAAATGCCCCAGAGCCCATGCTTCTAACTCCTCCTTCTCAAAATGCAAACATCAGCAGTGTCATGTGATGTTTTAGGTGGCCATGAGAGAAAAAAGCCCCTCTGTTTTCCAACAAGGTGCCTTTCATCAAGGCTGCCCGCAGGAGGAACCCGCTGGCCCTGCAGCCCTGGGGCTGCTGCTGGGAGCGGGGAGGAAGCAGAGCCCCGGTGTGTTTGTTGGCTGCAGTGCTTCCTCTGGGGCTGGAGACCAACGTCGTCCACTTGTCCCCTTTGAAGGCGACAAAATCCATGCCATGCTGAGCGCAGCCCCGCTGGATGTCGGTGTTCTGGGAGGAAAAGCAGACAGAGAGGAGCCCGGAGCTGCTCGGTTGATGGTGGAGGCGGAGAGGTTATCGGGTGCCCCATCTGCAGGGCTAGGTTTGAAAGGGAGGGACAGCTGGAGCCATCAAAGCTGCTCTGGTGGCTTCTGTCCAGCTGGAGAACGGCTCCATCCAGCCCCTCCCCTGCTTCTTCCAGCCACAGCGGGCTGCCCTGCCTCCCACCATCCTCCTCCTCTCCCAACCGGAGATGGTGAAATAGCGGCTCTGTGCGTGCCATGTGCTGGGGCAGTGGGACACCGCTGGGCAGAACCAGCACAGCCAGGTCCTGGTCCTGGCCCTTGGGGTACTGCTTTGGGAAGCGTGATTGAGGCCCTGGCAGGGGCGATAACCAGCCCATGGGATGCACTACCTTGGGGCACACCCATCCCAGCTCGCTGCAGCACGTACACGTTGTATAAGAACCTATATATTATATAAAGTCACGCGTACACACACACAGCTATGTAGGTATGTGTAGCTGTCCTGCTGCCATACATCCAGTCTGACACTCGGAGCAGCATTGGGAAATCGCCACTGAGCGGGCGAGGGGTTCACTCATTCCATGACTTCATTCGTTCCAATGGAGCAGAGCACTGGGACTGCAGCGGCGCTTCCTGCAGTGACCTTGAGGAGCATGACCCATCTGAAATGTATGTCCGAAACTCCAGCCCTGTTCTACAAATAGCGTTTGGCACGTGCTGTCCCTGGGCATCGAAGCGAATGAGCTGACTCTGCCCTCCTGCCTCAGGGACCATTCCTCATTTTACAAGTGGGGAAACTGAGGCACGGCATGCTCCCTGACATCGGGAGCTCTGTGGGTTTGCAGGGCATCAGGCTTTGTGTGCACAGGGACTGCTCCCCACTGCAAAGCACAGATGTGAAGAGGGGGCCTGCAGCTCTGCCAGGGATCCCCACCTCTTGCTCCCTCCAGCCCTATCTCCTGAGGATGTCTGCTCCTGCCCTGCCTGCTGCCTCCCAGGGGCAATCAGGGAGCTGCACGCACCCTTATCTGCAGCCACCCGCGGGCCGGGCTCCAAGGGCACTATCAGTGGTGTGGCTCTGGCCCTGGGGCCCCCATCCCTCTGCACTGGGGCTGGGAGTGGGGGCACCCTGACCATTGCACATGGATGCTGTGACCGTTGCACGGTGATGCTCTAGGGCTCAGGACCCCTCGCATCCCTCGACCCCACTGCAGCACACACTCACCACTGCAATGCCACCTTTGCAGTTGGCCAGGTGTTGCACTGCAAGGCAGACTGTGCAGCGTTTCCGCGCTGCAGGATCCAGCCCCCGTCCTTCCCCAGCCTTCCTCTCCTGGTGGTTTCCTCCCAGCGCCCTGGGAAAGCCTTTCCTGTCCCTTTCTCAGTGCTGCAGCCACTGTGCTTTATTTGTTTATCTTGAGTTGCGTCCACCCTCGTGCTTCCAGTGCTCCATGGGGTGCTGCCGGGACAGCGGCGGGGATGAGTGGGGACACTGCCCTGAACCTAAAGCCGTGGGGTGGGGGCAGCAGGGCCCTGCAGGTGTCACTGTCCCCAGCCACATGGCGCCCTGCAGCACGGCGCAGCTCACAGTCCTGGGCAGAAAAGCGCATGGAGGGAAATGTTTATTGCCTGTTTGTCCAAATGGACCACAGCATGAGCACTGGGGTGAGGAAGGTGTCTCCCCATGTGTGCCAGCTGCCCTCGGTGTCGGTGACGGTTGTCACTCCTCAGTGTCCTGGCCAACCGGCACGGCACTGGGCTCTGGGAGGGAGAGGAGAGCATAGAGGGAAAGGACCTGGGAGCCAGGACCTGCTCCAGCCACAGCGCAAGGAGCCAGAGGTGGGTGGAAAACCACCCCAGGCAAATATTTTCATTTCCAGAGCTTTTCTGAGTACTGGGGAACGCTGACCCAACAGCTGCGTGGGCACTGTGGGCATGGCGAGAGGGCTCTGTGGGCTTTTTTGGGCAGGTTTTCAAGAGCCAAATGGTTTTGGTTAAAGAAAAATGCTCACCCACCAGACAGAGTCCTGCCAGCACTGCCGGTGGCCCTCAGAGCACTGCACCCATGGGGCCATGACTCCCTGAGCTTTCAGGTACTGGGGACCAGTGGGGTGAGTCTGTCTGGGAGCTCCCTTTTCTTTCTGTGCCAAAGGGTTTTTTTGCCTGCTTGCACCAGGGGATGGATGCTCACCTGGCTTCAGCTCCTGCTCATCCTGCTGGCCTTCACGTGTGGCAGCAGCCTGCGAGGAGAGGGGTGGCTGTGGGGAGAAGGGCTGAGAGACCCTAGGGCCACCACGAGGGGATGGGGGCAGGAACAAAAGGAGGAGACCCCAGCCCCCCCATCCCATTGCATTGCCCTCTCCACACCCATCTCTGTGGCTGGGGCAGATGTGAGCAAGGCATCGCAGGCATGCTGCATCCTGCTGGCACAGCTGGTGCTGGCTGCCTGCTGTGGGAGGTGACTGCCCTACCTGCTGGCTCTCCTGCTCTTGGGACATGGCTGCATTCAGCTGGGGTGACGTCCACACGGCCAGCACCGAGCAGTTCTGGGATGGTGGTGAGCTCACGGAGGTGGTGGTGGTGATGCTCTCAACACTGATGGTGTGGGTCAGAAGCAGCCGGGCACAGTGGGGTTGGGACAGTCCCAGCAATGCCTGGCATGTTGGGGCATCACACTGGTCACCATACTCACCTCGAATTCCACAGGGCACAGCATAGGCAGGTGTAAGCCTGGGGGTGCAGAGTAGCACGGTTTGACCCTTGGGATGGGAACAGCTGGGGGCTCAGTGCAGGTGGTGTCACTGAGAGGGGATGGAGAGGGGTGATGTGGGCAGTGTGGGTACCTCCTTGCGCTCAAGTGCCTGCACAGTGGGATTGAGCCGTGTGGAGCATCGGTGCATCACGTTGCTGTCTGCTGCTCTGTGCTCGGTGCCCTGGTGCCATACCTGTTGCCTCGGTGCATGCTGTGCTCGGGTGCCCCAGAGGGCCCAGAGCATGATGGGGTTCAGGTAGAGGATAGTGAAGACGGTGACCGCGATGCTGCAGAGCACGTCAGGGACAAACAGCCACGAGCACACTGTGCACCAGGGATATGCACAGCAAAGGGAACAGGCTCCAGCACGCGCAGCTCACACGGCTCCGCAGGATGCACGGCATGTGTGTGCACGTCGGGGCAGGACTCTGCCTCTCGGCACCAAGGATACACGTCAATCTTCTGCAGGGTGATGGGCTGCAGGGGGCAGAGCAGCGGGAGGAGGATGCAGGACAGCTGCACCGCCACGGATTGGGATGTGGCGACCGTCAACAGGAGGTGGATGCAGCCATAGTAGGAGATGGTGGGACGATGCTGTGGGCGATGCTGGGGCCTGATGCATTGCCCTGGTGCCTGGCGATGCTGGCAGAGGTGCTGCGATAGAGGGGTGCTGGCAGCGGGGGCAGCCCACTGGGACCAGGAGCACCCAGGGTCTCGCTGCCCCCTCTGTGCAGCACTGAGCACTTGGGTGTGCATACGAAGGGTGTAGAGTGTAGGGAGAGGGGTGTGGGATGTGGCCAGCGGGGCTGCAATGTGCTGGAGGTGTGCAGTGCTTTGTCCCTTACCCTTCTGCAGCTGTCACAGCAGAGGCGGAGGATGTGATGCCAGCAGGAATGGTGGCACCTGTGGCAGCGCTGCCGCCTCGCTGTGCCGCTCTGCTCCAGCACCTCCCTCTGGGTTCTTCCTGCAGGTGACACAATGGGGACCCTGCTCCTTCCAGACCCGGGGCCATTTCCTGCTGCCCCATCCCCCTGTATCCAGGTGTCCCACCTGGCTGGAGGAACTCCAAATTGGAGAATCTGAATACCAGCAGGCTGATGACGGCCTGGATGAGGAGGATGGTGCTGAAGAAGGGGCCCAGAGGCAGGCTGTGCAGGGCCAGCCAGCTGTACCTGTGGGATGGAACAGGGCATGGAGCTGCAGTCAGGGAGCAGGGTGAGCACAGAGCTGATGCTCAGCTCCAACATCTCTGAGATGCTGGTATGAAAAGGTGGCTCTGTCACCCCCCGTTGCCACGGGTGCTACTGTGCGCTGGCTTACGGGTATGAGACCAGCAGGTGCAGGACCAGGAAGGTGCTGAATGGAAAGGAATCAAAGAGCTCCATGGTGAGCTGGGCAGCTGCAAGGCCTCACAGCCCGGTCTGGATCCCCTTCCCTGGCAGCTGTGGCACAACAATCCGTGTTCCACTCCTATGGCAACTACTGCATCCCCGCTGCACCCCATGGCAACTGCAGCTTCCTGTTCCCAGAGTGCTGGGGACCCTTTTGGGGTGTGAGTGCCACCCTGAACTCTGCAGGAGCCTACTGCATTCCAGAGCTCATTTTCCTTGGGGTGCTGGGAGTGCACCAGAAGTGCGAGCATGCCCACTGCCCAGGGGAATACTGCGGTCCATTTAAGGCAGGCACACATTGAACACCCCAGTTCCCAGCTTGGAGTGCCCCCTTCCCAAGCCAGAGCTTTTCCCCTGGGGCTGGGGCTGAGCAGTGCCAGCCCTGCCCTCTAGTGCTGTGGTGCCCAACTAACTGCTGGGAGCTGGGTCCTTGCAAACTCCTCACCTGCTCCCATGTGCCCACAGAACCACACGAGTGCAAGGGAGGACAGGCAGATGCTCAGCCATCGGCCAGGCTTCCCATGGCCTCGCGGGCAGAGTGACACCAGGGTGGCAGGCAGGGTGACACCAGGTATTACCCCACTCCTCCAGTCCCCCAGTGGGAGGACACATGGGGACCAGGGCAACCAGGCACCATGGGGTGCCCACTCAAGCCCATCCATGGGATGCCCAGCAGGGTGGGCAGGCAGAGCCCTGCATGCCAAGCTCTGGGGACATGCAAGCATGATGGCATATGTCACAGACACTCCCCCCAGGTCGATAACCGTGTGGCCAAGGCCCTTTGCGGGGCTGGGCCAACACCAGGGCCTCACCAATGAGCACCCAGAGCTGGTTAAACTTGAACGAGACGCCAAAGCCTCCCTGCGGTCCCTGCCCTCGGGACTCTGACCCCGCGTGGGGACAGCACAGGGAAACCAAGGCAGTCAGTGCCGAGCAGCCCCGCCACTGCCAGGACAGAGCCAGACGGGATGGATCCCACCATGGAGCTGGTAGATGACCCCAGGTGGGCACCGGGTCCCCATGCTGCTGGGTTGCTTTGCAGCTCCTTTTTGGAGCGGGATTTTGGGTTATGCAGAGAGAGGGGTGATGCGAGGGGGCTCTTTGGGGCTGAGTGTCTGTGTGTTCCTGCTTGCTCTCAGCAGCATTCCCCTTCTCCACAGGTTCCCTCAGCCACTGGTGAAGATGTTGATGGTGAACTTCAGCGTGCCGGCTGCGTGCTTCTCCCTGCCACCCACATCCTGGCAGCTGCTGCAGCGTAAGCAGGGGAGCGGGCAACGCGGGGTGACCCTCCTCTTGCCCCCTGTGGGAGCAGGATGGGGATGAGGGATGGAGGGAGGAGGCAGAAGGCTGCTGTTTGGGTCTCAGCCCCCCACCCCAGGCAGGAGGGAACATGACAGGACTCAATAGAATCAGGTTCTTGCCCCTCCCTGGCAGATCTGGACATGGTCCAACTCTCCATCACGGGCCTGGCTACCATCCTGACGCTGGTGTCAGTCGCCATCTATGTGGAAGAAGCGTACTACATCACCCGCAAGACCAGCTGCCCCATCAAGATGAAGACTCTCTGCTGGAGCAGCTCGGCCCCCACGGTAAGCTGACCCTGGGGACTGCACAGGGGGTCCAAACCCCCATGGGGATGGGGACAGCACTGTGCCCAGCCCATGTTTCCCCACAGGTTGTGGCTGTGTTCAGCTGCTTCGGGCTGTGGATCCCGCGCTCCATGATGGTGGTGGAGATGGCCACCACGATGTGAGTATGGCCTGAGCCAGGGTAGTGGGGGCTGGCTGCTTCCGCCACCTTCCTCTTCCTCCTCCTCCTCCCCAGGTACTTCGCCATCTGCTTCTATGTCATGATGATGGTTATGGTGGAGGGCTTCGGGGGGAAGGAGGCCGTACTCAGCACCCTGAAGGATGTGCCCATGGTGATGAGCACAGGGCCCTGCTGCTGCTGCTGCCCCTGCCTGCCCCGCATCACCATGAGCAGGTGAGAAAGAGATGGGGCAGGGCTGTCACCCCACAGAATGCCAGGGTGAAATGAGCCCTGAGCAGGGGAACGTGACCAATCTCTCCCTGCACCAGGAGAAAGTTTTGGCTGCTGATGCTGGGGGTCTTCCAGTACGCCTTCCTGAGGGCAGCCGCTGTCTTCCTGGGGCTGGTCCTGTACACTGATGGGAACTACAACCCTGCTGACGTGAGTGCCGCGGTGGGGGACAGGCGGGGGCACGTGTGACAGGGCAGCCCCGCCAGCTGCTGTTCCTCCCCACAGATCTCGGCTGAGAGCGTGGCACTCTGGATCAACACCGTCGTCGGAGCCTCCACCCTCTTTGGGCTGTGGGCGCTGGGTATCCTCTTCCGGCAGGCGCGACTGCATCTGACGGAGCAGAACATCCAGGCCAAGTTCACTTGCTTCCAGGTAAGCCAGCATCTTACTGAGCACCCGGAGCATGAGGAGCTCTTCAAGGCCAGAGCGAGGCGGTAGGACAAGGGGGAGAGCCAGGCCCAGTTGCTGGGAGCAGTGGCTGCTTGTGGGTCCCTGTCACTGGCAGTGTTGTTGGTTGCAGGTTCTCCTCGTGCTGACGGCACTGCAGCCCGCCATCTTCAGCATCCTGGCCAACAACGGCAACATCGCCTGCTCGCCGCCCTTCTCCTCCAAGGCCAGGTCACAGCGTGAGTTGGGAGCTTGGGGAGAGGGCTGCTGGCTCCCGGCTCAGCACCTCCAGCACACAGCGAGGAGCGGACGTGGTTGGTGAAAGCGCCTTCAAGTAATCTCTCTCTGCTTCCTGCTTTCAGAGATGAACATACAGCTGTTAATCCCACAGACCTTCATCCTGGCGGTGGTGGCAAGGATGTATTACCGCAAGCAAGATGACAAACCAGGCTACCAACCCGTCAGCATCACAGCCACCAGCAGCAACACCAAGGCGTGAGCAGAGCAGGGTGCAAGGGCAGAACAAGCCCAGGGTGCTGCCAGCCCAGCCCAGCCCTTGGAACCTGCTGGGAACAAAGGCAGCAGAAGGAGAACGGACGTTTTGGGATCTGTAAGCAGCCCTCCAGCCTGGGGTGCTCCTGGCTGGCACTGAATAAAGATAACTTTGTACATGTGTTGTGTTGGTGGCCAGGATTGGGTCCCCTCCTGTCCTTGCTGGGCAGGAGACATGATTTCATGTCGTGGGGTGGAAGATCCCCCAAACCTCCTCTCCCTCAAAGCATGGCTAACATGGCAGATGAGGAGAACACACCTGTGCTAGAACAATAGAAGGGATGTGGCACACAGTGAGTAAAATGATTTCACCTTTATTTGGCTAATCATAAATGCCAAAAAACCAACTCCAGCACAAGTTAAGACACAGAGTTGTGCACATAAGGCCATACAGAGAAACCAGCACAGTGGAGACTAACTGGCAAGAGCCAGCCTGAGGCTGCTGAGTCTGGAGGGGACAGCATAACCAATTGATGCAGCATGATCAGAGACTGGCAGATCTAAGATTGTGGGTGCTAAGAGCAGAGCTTGTGACGGGGCACCCCCAAAGCTTCCCGTGACCCACACATCTGTGCTCTCCCAGGGCCCCTCTCCTCACCTTCCATCACACAAGCTCTGCCTAGCACAACACACTGGGGAAGGGAGGAGTGGGAGAGCCGGAGCTCCCCATTTGGGCTTATTCATTTCAGGGAAAAGTTCTGTGCAAGGGGCAGGGGGAAGTGACTCAAACTTTCTGTGGGTGGTTGAGCTCAAAGTGAAACTGCCAGCTAAGACTTTGGTGATAAGTTCTCAGATTGTCGAGCTTGACACACTCCTAGCAACAGACGACCACCACCAACACAGCCTCGTAGGCACCAACACAAGGGCTAGGGCCCTGAAAGCTCATGGGTTTTGGCACACACAGAACACAGGCAAGGAGCAAAGTGTGGGACTGGGTCACCTTGTTGGACAGCTCCTTACCCACCGCAGGCAGGAAACCCAACTCTTACAACGGGGAGCCCTTGGGAACACAGCTTTCCCACGGGCAAAAGGGGAAGATGCGGGGTCTGTTCTCACTGTTGCCAGCCTATTTGCTGCTCCAGCACCCGCCTCAGGTTACGAGAGCTGGATCCTAGTGCAGTCCCTCTCAGACAGGACCATCTCACAGAAGGCGATGCAGCTAGATTGAGCAGTATTAAATTCCACATAGGACTGGACGTTCTCCCATGCGTGCTAGAGAAGGTTTATTTTGTCACTCTGTCTCTTAACTCATGCTCAGCTTTCTTCCAGATGCTTCTCTTTTGAAGAGTGTGGGACGGGTGAGGGGTACGCAGGGCAGCCCTGAAGCAGCAGCACCACATCTATCTGTGAGAGACAAGATGCTCCTGCAGAACTCAGCTCATGTCTTTTGTCTAAAGACCAAGCTCTGCCATACTTGTGATAAGACAGCACTGGGAGCGGGGCCAGCAATCCAGGAGGAAACAAACAAACCAAACTAAAAAGCCAATAAATAAATAAAAGAACACTAGTGTGGGATTCGAGTGTCCATTTTAATTTAAGTGCAAGGAGGAAGCAGGGATTACTGGTTACAAGATACAGCTCTGTTATTCCAAGCTACATGTAAAATCATGTTTGGATTCTTACCAGGCACCCCAGGTTGTGCAGACACCAAGGAATACGTAGAGTCTCTACGAGACAAGCCACCATCCAAAACACCATTGCTATCCCAGCATAACTTGTGTTTGGAACAGTAGTGAGGCTCTGACACAGCCTGGCCCAGCTGGGGAAAGCAACATAACACCCAGAGTGAGGGAAGGGCGAAGAAGGGGAGGTGGGAAAGGTAGGGAAGAAAGAACATGGGTGATATAAATGAAGTGCTTTATCACTCATAAACCAGGTGAGTAAAAACCGGCTTGTACCGAGTGACTGTTACTTGCTCTGTGCAGCTTATAATCAACAGCAGCCAGCCATGCTCCCAGAGCTGTACACATCCCTGCTGGAGGACTGAGTGGCAGATCAGGAATCCCCTGAACGTTCTCTCCCACAGGTTCTAGCCTCAACAGAAGCACAGAGCAAAGAGATTTCTTTTCCATGAGTCTCTGTCAAGCCCTCTGGGCAGTGACAGGAGATCAGCAAGGTAAAAGCTGACAAGCAGCAGCCTGCTCCTTCCCAGAGCATCCCTGGCAGCGCTGCTCGGCCCAGAGCTTGTGACAGCACTTGGATTCATCTCCTTGCAACCGCTACTCCCTAAACCCCACGTCCCGCTTGGAAGAGCTCCCAGCACTGCAGGAGCACATGGGCTACTCAGCCCAGCAGCTCCACCCAGAGACTTTGGATGCCACAGGCAAACCTGAACAGATAAGCAAGCGGGAGGCAGTGGCCCACTCCCTGGCAGCACTGGCTGGAGCAGCTCAGTGCATGGGGACGCAGAGCTGGTGGCCATGCAGCTCAATGCTCACTACACACACAGCGGCAGGCAGGACTAGGACCACGATTTCAAATGAGCAGATTACACGTTTAAAACCTGGAAAAGCTGCTGCGCTCTCTGATGCTCTCTGGGCTGCCTCAAGGAGTGGAGTTAATGGGCACAGATTTGTGCAAGGCAGGTAACTGTCACGTGGCCCTGTGGCCCTCCACTGGGGTAAAACGTGCCCTTCATCTGTCCAGCTGCACACACCCGCACAGACAGCAAGTTGGCTGTACGAGGTCACGCTGTGTCCTTACAGCAGCAACTTCACGGCACCAGTGTAAAGGACTGCTCCAGCCCTTAGAGCGCAGCGACTGAAACACAAACACGCACAGAGCACAGTGTTGAAGGGCTGTTTGGACAGACAGAAAAACTCACTACACGGCAGAGACTGGGACAAGGAGCTTCCCAGAGGAGTACACACATTCGTTTCCTACCTGGGCTGTCTCACACCGTAGGAAACGCACAGACAGTATGCGCCCTGAAGCAAAGATTCATTCTCTTCTCTCCAACAGCAACTGAGGGCTCAATTTTAAGTCAAGATTTAGCAGTCCTGTTAAGATTGGTTGGAAAGGCCCTTCCCCTGCAGCCCTCTGAGCAGGTTTGGAGCTGCAAATGCTGCACTCTTACAGGGTGTGCAATTGTGGAGCTGCAACTTCTTCCAGGGTGTAACTCATGCACTCTAAGCCAGTTGCCCCCTCCTCAGCACACTCTCACTGCTCAGCTAAGAGGCGTGAGAGCACTGCAGAGCCTGCCAGATGGGCGCCTATCTGCTCCACTGCAGCAGAGAGGTCTCTATTTCCTAGCAGCCTCTATGCACAGCTGCTTCCTGTGTGCTGGTTGAGGAATTGAGGGGTCTTTCATTTGGCAGTGGCATGGATACTGCCTGGGGATGGGAGGTATAAGACTGAAGAGCTGAAGGAAAGAACGGACAGACCGGTCTTATCGCTCTCCATCTCACCTGGAGAGTTTAAGAAGGGAAAAGAAACCAAAATAAAGAGCCACATTTTAGTGCTATTCTTTGTGTTTTAAAAGACTAGTTTCTTAAAATATAAAAACCATCTTCCCCCTGGAAAACACTAGAACGTAAACAATAAAAAGGGAATTTAGGGAGAAAGGGAGAGGAGGTTTGAATGTGCTTCCAGGCAGCAGCCCTTGCTAAGAGCAGTGGGTGCCTCCAAGGCCCTACGCTCACCGTCAGCCCTGTTCCTATGGCTCTCTTGATCATTTACAGTTCCCCAGTGGGTCCGGACTTAGGATTCGGTGATTAGCAGTTCGCAGCAAATCCTGGCTGGCAGCTTAATCCTCTTCATCTTCACTGATGTCATAGGTGACTGCAGACTCGTTCCTGGAGCGGTTGGCTGGCGAGGAAGGAGGAGTCTTGGTTGAAAAGGGCCAGCGGAAAGAGGGAGATGGGGAGCGGTCATGCGTGGGGCTACTGCTGGGACTCTGCTTCGGGCTGATGGCCTGCAGCATCCGGCCCTTGCCCTCCTTCAGCATGTGTTTCTGGTGATGGAAACGGGAAGGCAGTTAGCATGGCTCAAACAGAGATGGAAAAGGACAGTACTCACAGCTTGTGCAGCGTTTTGTGTCTCTTCAATGCTTCATGCAATGTAAGAACAGAAGACACCCAAGCATAATTCTAGCCTTTGGACATTGCATTCAGTTTCACCACTTCCAAGCATCTCCAGCATGAAGTGCGTGTGACATTCAGCCAGCACCACAGAAGAGCCTGGCAAAAACCCATTGCTTCAGACCCATTCCATCCCAGTGATGAAGTGACTGCCAAACTCTTGGATGCTCCTCAGCTTGCAGGACGCAAACCAGGGTTCACAAACCAGCTTTTGGGAAACAGGGACCTTTCATGCTACAGCCATAACTGGCTTTATTCAGCTGGCAGTGGTGGGGGATCTCAGCACATGCACTGCCCAAGCCTGGGACAGCTTGTCTGGAGAGCGGCAACACAGCCAGCACTGCAACAAACCAGAGGCTTTGTTCTGCAGAGGGTGGGCTCCAGGGGCCCCGTACTGACTGCTAAACTCTCCCAAAGCCCCTTCCTCCTTTTCCCAGAGCAGCTCCTTACCAACGCGCCTTCTGGGCCAAACATCTCCAGGAAATTGCCGATGAATTCTCGAGACTTCTCTTCCCACTTCTGAATGAGATCAATACTCTTCTCCTCCACTTTCTGGACAAATTCCTTTGACTTCTCCTCTACGTCCTTCACCCTTTTTTTCACCTTATCCACACGCTCCTGCAGGTGATATTTCTTCTCCTGTTGAGTAAGCGGTGGGTCAGAATACAGCTCACCAGATCTGAGTGGCGAGCGCCTCTGTTCTGCTATTACACTCAACTGTTGCTTAAGACTCAGCATCCCCATCAGTTTTTGACACTTCTCCTTCACTTCAATGACGCTTCTTTCCTAGATTAAATGGCAGGCATGCGGTGGGGCTGTGAGATGCTTTGTGGCACTCACTGGCACACTCTACAAAGCACAACTAAACCCAGAGATAAGGGCTATTTAAGCACAGTGCATGGAAGAGGTAAATATTTATAAAATATACTGATTAGATTTGAGTGACCTGCTGGAGGTCTTTTTGTGTATCATGACATCCCAATACTTTTTACCGTGTGTTCTTAAACAGAGGCAGAGTTACATGCCAAATTGAGGCCAAGCAGCCATTACCTTTCCTGTTTTATTTTGACTTGATTGTACTTAAAAAAGCATAGTGTCAGAGTGATAAGAAGAATGTTTACTACTTTACTTCCAACATCAGAAAAGCCTCCTGTGGTGCATTCTGCCTCTGTGCTACGAGCCACTCAGTACAGGAACAGAGCGTGTCCTTCCTCCCTACCCAAGCACTGTTACTCCTGCAGCTCCAGGGACACCCACAGCTTTGCTGAACAAGAAGTTGCAGAGAGACACGCTTCAACTCACGTTTATGAAGCTGACGTTGAGCTCTTTCGCTGTGTAGCCCCGTTGCAGGTTCCGCCTGGCATAAACATCGTAGTCCCGCACGATCCGGGTGATGATATCCGATGTTGAGATCCCCTCAGTCCTCTGTGTTGGTGCAAACATGCCTAAAGGTGGAGAACAGGACTCATGACAACTGCAGCAAGACACATGCTGCCATCTCTATTAGCAAACCACCTCCCCTGCCATGAGCACACTTTTACCTGTCCTCACACCACGTCTTTGCCCTTGAATGTACAATATCACACTCCTCCTATTCTGGGACTATGAGAAGGAACTAGGAATGACTCAAGCATGTCAAAAACATTTCTTACTGAAATACAAATAACTCTTAATTAAAAAGCTCCAGCTCTTTACTTCATCAGGTTTCAAAACTACTGAATGCAATCAACTGCTTTTGGAATAGTTAAGGATAGAATAAGGAGTACTGCAAGTTCGTGAGTGGAAACTTAAGCTCTGATGGCTGGGCTTTGATAGCTTAAAATCAGCTGCACCCCCGTTGAGTTTTACAGCAATCAGCTGGAGGATCTGCTCTGTGAACTTGTAAGGTTCTCCATTTGTGAGAATCTGTAAGCCAAGTCATAACTTTTTTTTCCAAAAAGAGATTGTTAGTCACAGTAACAAGACTGTACGTAAGAATCTGGGATGTGGAACAGTCTTGGTCTCATGAGCTAATGTCCAAAACCAGACTTCTTTCTGCCCTCAGAGCCTCCTAGACAGACCTTACTCCACAGCCACTTCCCCAGTGTAACCTTGCCACACAGGAGAAACTCCAGCAGAGCTTCAACAGGAATCCCTGAGAATCTGACCCAGACTCACCTGCTTCTTTTATATGCTTATAAACATCATCACTGCCAGCAGAAGAATAGGGGATGTCATCGTGTGCAACAAAGTCGATCTGAAAATAAAGAAAGTCATGTAAGAGTCAGCATTTTACCTTGTGCTTGCAGGTCTGCTGCTTTGTGTCACAGGATGGTAACTTTTTGCTCAATACCTCCACTCAGGGGTGTGACAGAGAACAGCAAGACACTTTCCTCTTGAAAAACCAGCGCAGAGCAGTCCCATATTCTCACTAGTGATTGCCTACCAAAACCTATTAGCACACAAAGAGGAAGGGCTGGGACTAAGGACACAGCTGCTTTAAGCTCCGTAAATAGCTTTTTAACATCCACAAGGGAAAACTGAGCATACTTCCCAGACTCTTCCTCACTTCCCAAAGCAGTTCAACAGATGTCAGATTCCTTTCACTTTACCTTACCTGCTGATAAGACTCACAATACAGCTTTCCTGGTCACCTGCTGCGGGGAAACTGATATAGATCTAACGTGGTCCCGTTGAGAGCACGTGGACCAGGCAGCCTCCAGAAATCATTCCCACCCCACGTTACGCTCTCCCTGTTGCCTGTTTCACATAGTTCCGTGACCAGCATCAACTTCTCCTGGAACGTGGAACCCTTTTGCCCTCTCAGACTCCTTTGCAGTGTCACTATCTGCCAGCTCAGCACATGCTTCCATGCAAGAAGCCCCAGATAGCTCCCATAACCCAACTCAGTCTATATTTAAGGATCTTCAACAGAAACGGGTTGCTCAGAGGTCACCTCTGTGGATGAATTCTTGCTGTAAATAGCAGCTAATCAAAACTCAAAGCAGGTTAGATCCCATATATTACCCTATGCTCTGCGAGAAATTCAGGGGTGAGCGTCCATGGTGCATTTCTCACCACTTCATCAACATAGCGACAGTGCTGCACAGCATCATACCGCTCATTTTCATTCATCACCGTGAAGCCCTTGAAGTTATGGGTTAGCTCATCACTGCAGACTGAAGAAAGAGGCAAAGAGAAGAGTGAGGCCGAGGTACTTACCCCAGTACTTCACAGCAAAAGGACCCCGCATACACCTCTGCTAAGCCAGGCAATTCCAGATGTTGTCAGAGAGGCTGGGACTTCAAATCTAACTCTTCTAGCCCCGGAGCACTAGGAACAGGGAGTGGTGACAGAACACTAAACCCTCGGGCAATTCTGGGCAGGCTGAACAAAGGGAACTGGCCATTTCTTTGGGGGATTTCTGCACAAGCTGGGGACCTACACCCCAAACCCTCAAGGTCTACAGGCTCTAACGCTAACTAAGACCACCAGGCAATACAGAAGACAACTCTCCTGTAAGAAACGGCACATGGGGCTCTACCTGACAGAAACCTCCTTATTAACCTATGGATGTCCCAGATCTGGAAACTGGAGCCCACTAAAAAGAAAAAAAAATCCCTAGGCATCTGATTTCATAAACAGCATACCACAGTTTGGCTCCTGGAAAACTAATAAAAGAGAGTTCACAGAAAATTAAGTTCATTTAATTAAGTTCTACGGAAAAGCAAATGAACAACTCTTCATAATCTGCACATAAGGCATTGAAAAGGAAGTAGCTTTATGTGGTTATCAGACTCAAAAGTAAACAAGGCATTAGCAGTCTCAGGGTATTGGATGTATTTATGTTCCAGACAAACAGATGATAAAGAGTGGGTGAAACTGCTCCCAGCTTGGAGCTAATGTTCACTTGGGCTGTGGCCAGTTCCCAGTGCAAGGGGAGCAGTTCATTCTCCTCCCCTCCTTCACCAGTCTCCCAGAGGCAGAGGGCATGATTACAAGCCCTGCTGCACTAACACGTTAATAGCGTTCCCTCAAGTTATTTTCCTGTATGATGTACAACATTTATGTATCCAGCTTGTCTCCTTCTACCTGCGAGATTTTTAAGCTCAGAGCATTTGGAAAGTTTCATTAACTGTAGCAGCCCTCCCCCTCCTTTCCCTTTCCAGACACTACTTGAGCACACATAAAACATTCAGAAGTACAACTGTAAAAAAGCTCTCAGCAGCAAGTGAATCTGTGACAGGGAAACAAATCACATGAAGACATTATTAACAGCCTATCATAAGACTAGAATTTCATTTTGCTTCAGAAAGTTGATGGCAGTTGAGAAAACTAGTTAAAAGTACTCCCAGCTCCTGCAACCTTAACATCGTTATGCAGCCTGACCAGAGGTCACGTCCTGACAGACAACGTGCACAGCATGACGTGTCTGTAGTAGCACACGTCAGGAAGATGGGTAAAAGTACAGGCACAGAGGCACTGCACAGACAGATGGCAGCGACTGCAGCAGCCAGAGTTTCTTCCTTCCTGTCCTATTCTTCAAGGAGACCTGGCTGATATACTTGGCTAGATCTCCTCAGGCAGTCAGGAGTCTGTGACAAACTAGAGGAGCCAAATTAGAATAGGCTGCTGAGGAACCTTTTCCTTTTGGTACAGGATTTCTTTCTGTAGATATATCTGGCTGTCAACATAGTGCAGTAAGACTTCAACAACAGAGAGTGATTTAGGACAGCTGGTTGCAGTGACAGCCAGGAAGGCTGTAAAGACAAAAACCCCATTGTGTCATCTGTACGCACAACAGCGGAGGTTAATCACGGTCCTACAAAGTCAACAGGATCACTCCTTACCTCCCACAATGAGGTATGTGTTTGGGAAGAGGTTCTTCGCTTGCATCAAGGCCCGGGCATGTCCAGAGTGAAACAAGTCAAATATTCCATCGGCATAAACTCTGACAGGGCGATCCACTGTGTCAAAGAAACAGACAGACATTGATGAGGGTGCCTTCCTGGAGAAGCAGCTGCTGCTCATGCCTGTGTGAGCTTCTGAAACTCACAGAGAGTTGCAGAAAACTGGAGGAAAAAAAAACCACACAGCTGAAATATAACCATGTTCTAAGACATACTCAAAACCTACCACATATCCACTGAAACAAGGTGGAGGGAGATCAAGGGGAAAGCAAACCCTGAACATTTGCCCCATACAGAAATCTAAATGTAACATTAACTTTTTGCACAGCAAGGAGCTACCAAAGGGCCAAAATGTTTTTCAGGTGCCTGATTTCCCTTGCCAGCCAGGATGGCATCTGAAGACCTTCTCAGCATCCTTCTCTCTGCAGCCCACTACCACAGCTACAATGTCTGGTGAAGGGACCAGATTGTTCCAAATCCCCACCAGCATCATCAGCTCCCCACTATCCCACAAAGTGCATGGTTGTATCTGAAAACACTTTTGGACTACTCAAAGAAGAGCAGATACAACCCTGCTTACCGGCTGGCACTATCAACTTAATACAGATGTTAATAAGGAAGAAAAAAGGCCATCAGGCCATCTCTCCCAGAGTAAATTGTAGCTCCTCCCTGAGGTCAGCACAAAGGTAAGTCGAGATAGACCAGTACTGCCACGTAACAGCAGGAGACTCCCAACTTCTGGTGCCCTGGAACCATACATGGCTCCAGCTCTTGTTGCTGCTAACAGAAAGGTATCTGACATTCTTGGTATCTGACACTTGGGAATGGCCTGCTGCCCTCTGGCTCAAATCAGACAGACTCAGATTGGTGTGAACAGAGTCAAGTCAAAGCCACAGCGAAGAAGGGGCAGAGAGAAGACCCACAGAAGAGCCGAAACCTCATGGGTCTGGGAAGGGCCCTGTCTGTGCCTAGTGACAGAGCACAGGAGGCAGCAAGACAAAGACTTGACGCAAATGGAGGAATAATAAGTTCAAGCCAAGCAGAGGAGTCAGTTTGAGGACAGCCTCTTGCAGTCATTTGTCAGCAAATTTGGCGCTGTCTGAAGGTGCCGGGCGGCTCTGGAGGGCCAAGGATTTGGAGACCTAAAACTGCAAGAGCTTTCTGTATGTCAGAAGAGGGCTGACCCTGGCCTGGCTTTGTTAAAGTGCAATTATATTCTGGAAATTGGCTGGGACATCTGTTCCTTTTCTTCTCTGTCTGCAGTAGCTGCAGCCTCTGAGAACAGGCAGAAACAGCAACAAGGAGGCATGCAGTGTATTTTAGCCTCAGCAGGCAGGATAGCCATCAAATCAGACACCTTTGTACAGGCTCTTGAGACTTTCAGCTGGGAAACTAATAGAGTGTGCAATGCACCGCATTTACAAAAACTCCTGCAGGAAATCAGTGTCAGACCTCAGCCTGAGCTGGCTTTTCTTTCAGCATCAGTAGCAATCTGATAATTAGAAGTGCAGCATTTTTATTATCTCAGGGTCTCCATAATAGAGAGGCAAAGTAAGAGAGCACTGTCTGCACACACTGTTTGGCAAGAGAGGGCAAACATTCCCTGGGAAGAGACAGTCCTGTCTCTGCTTCCCCTTTGGGCTTGCAAAGAGAACAGTTCCTCCCGGTTTGTTTTAGAGAATAAAAAGACATGGTCCTGCTGTGGGGCTGGCCTGTTTTGTTTAATGACACTGCAGACTAGAATGGGATGCTCTGGACAAAGGTGTATGTTGATTTTACGTGTCCAGTTCAAAAGAGATGACTTTTCAAGTGCCTAACTTTAAGTTGCCTCAGTCTAAGTAGGATCAAAAACTATTCAGGTCTGACAGCAAGCTTTAGCTGTCAGTGGCACAGGAAGAGCCAAAATAACAACATTTATTTATTTCAAATAGACTTATTGGTGGAGGTATAGCTCCTCACAGTTCAGGCTCCCATTTCAGTTGGACTGGCAGGCCCAGCTACACACAGGAACAGCTATTAATCACCAAAGCATTAACAAAGCATTTGGCTGCAATCATATCCCCCCATCCCACATTCAACATTTATACATTCCCCTTAAAGCCTGGTTCTTACTCACAAGGGGTCCCTCTCATCGCTTCTTCATACGTCACTCTGATGTATGGTTTGCTGTAATCGATTTCTACTTCATCTGAAAACGGAGCTGGCTCCCTCAGTCCCTAGACAGAGAATGTCAGAAGTGAGAATGCAATGGTGAATGCACAGCAAGGCAGCGGCAATGCAATTGCAGTGCCCTCGTCACTGAGAGACTCACTGTGTCTCTGCACGACTTGAGCACATGCACTGAAAGACTAATTAGTGTTAAACCTTCAAACAGCCCTGCAAGGTGATGAGCCTCAATTTGGGGGCAGGGGAAAAGAGAACTTCAACAAACCTCACCCTCACAGCTCTGCTCATCCAGGCAAGACCATCACTTTGCTGTGCTTGTGTGTTTGAGAGCTTGTGCTGTGATGCACAAATGGTAACAGCTCCTCAATTTGAGTATATGAAAGAGCAGAAGAGCAATATCAACAGCAGAACAAATCCCTATGGAACCTGCGTACCATTGCTCATTTCTGAGCCGTACATAACAAGAGACTGACCTCGATCTGTGGCAGAATATATCTTAATGCTAAAGGAAAACCTCTCTAATCCACTAGCTTGACTTCAGCTGAAGTCCAGGTACCATTTCTGGTTTCTGAATGGGCACAAAACATCTGATTTTCCCATAATGGAACAAACAACTCAACTTCCTTCTAGCAGGAAGGTGTGAGGCAGCAATAGGTTTCTCCTTCCTGAACCAGAAGACTAGGAAACAAGCTTGCAGGCCAGTACAACAATACTTCAAGCTGCAAAAAGCTAATCAGCAATTTCCTCTCTGGATCCCTACCCACTGCAACATCCTGCCACAGTGCCCAGCACCACTGCAACCAGAGAGACCGCTGCTGGTATTCTTAATGTCATTCCTTGTTACAGTGCTCCAAGTGAAGTGCACAGGAAAGCAACTGCTGACCACTACATTCAAGCAAACTGATGATGCTGAAATCTCCATTAACATCAGCATTTACTGAGGTCCCCACATTTCACACACCACCCCCTCTGATGGGTCCTTACTGCTAGGTAAGGCCTCTCCTTTCCTCACTGCCGTTAAAACTGGGACTTGTGAATAAAACCAGACTCTGCACTTTGGTGGTGAGCAGTGTGATATGAACCCAGGAATAAGAGGATTAAGAAAACGACCACAGTTATCAGAGGATCACACAGAAACACCCTCAGAAGTTCCTGCCAACCTTGCCCTTCCTCCACAGCACCTGCAAGGGTCAGGACACAACTTGATGTGTACACTGCAGCAGTCTAGATATTACTTGTCTTCTGACATTCACATACAGATGCTTTATTTCTAACACAGGACAGACCTCAAACTGAAGTGCGGATGATTCCCATGGAATAAGCCATACACTTCTCTTTCCTCATCAAAAGATGTGGGGTCTTTAAGAGGGACAGGATGCGTTTTGATGAGAGTCACGCAATAGCTCAAGCCTCCATTCCCAACACTTACTATCCATCAAATGTTCTGGGACAGGACTGAAGTGCTCATTGAAAAGCAAAACATTATTATCAAAGAGGAAAGCTATAACACATCACTGTATTTCACCAAGGACTATGACTCCCAGAATGACGAAGCAGGATGGAAGCTGCTTCTCACCGAGATACAGAAAGAACAACCAGAGCACACAACACAAAAGAGAGCTCTGGAAGAGGAGCAGAAAAGAGCTGTACAAAGCTCATCATCACAGTATCACAGCAAGGATGATATCAAGTCAGCTCGTCACGCTGACATTAGCTGGGACAGACTCCCTGTGGAAGAGTCTCTTGTCATACTAGGAAAATAAAGAAGAGTCATCTTCCCAGTTTCAGACAGGCTGCTTCTGCAGGTATTAAACTCTAAGCCCACCCACAGGTCCCCTGCTTGACAAGGACTGCTTTCTGCTAGGCGCAGGAGCTGCTTCTGTGCCTTTTCGGAATATTTCTCCCTCCTGGGTCAGTGAAAAAACCCACCTACACCAAGTGAGTGCTTCTGCTCGTAGCATGTGGATACCTATATGCATGTTTGTTTGGGGACAGATTATGTGACTACAAACAAGCTGGGCGGACCACAAAAGCAGCTTAGCAACGTTTGCTTCAGATCTAATTTAAGCCCATGTTGTATGTCATTAGTACGAGCAAAGGAAGATTTGTAACTGGCTTTGCAAGGATAGTTCCTGTCATTTGCTTCTTTCCTCCCCCTTGTTTTCTGTGTCCACAGAAACCCCATCACATTTGTCTCCCTGTTGTTCTGATCTCAGTGCCCAACCTCCCAAGCACTTACAGCTCCTGGCTGCTTACTTACGAGTGAGCGCCGGGACATTTTTGGAGGGATTCCATCCAGCTCCGTTGCCCCGTTGGGGCCAGATCCATCTTTTCTTCTCTTTCGGGAATTCAGCCTGGAGGAGGTTGGCGGCTCCATCTTGCCAAGCACGTCCAGTACAAGCTGCAACAGAAGCAAAAAAAGGAAAAAAAAAAAAAAAAAAAAAAAGATGTATTTCTCAGCTCTTCCAAAGCAAAATCAGTCAACAGCAGGCAGAGCATACAGAAGGTCAGCGCAAAGACACAGTCACCTAACAAGGGGCTTAGCCAGTTCTATTTGGCATCAGCTGCCAAGACTTGACAAACAGTGCCTGGTGCGAATACCGAATCACTTAATGCAACACGGAGCTGCTCTGCAGAGAGAAGCATGCACCACTCAGCTGCCTGAGAGAAACACAAGAGTTGCAATGCGAGTTGTAAACCATTAGTACAGGCTAATTGTGCTATTTTAGCATCTGAAAGGCAACCTAAGGATTAAGGCATGTCCAGTGCACATTCAGTCCTCCCCCTGCTCTCATTTTGATAGTGGATGCAAACATTAAGCTGAAGGAGAGGGGGGCAGAGGAGGAGAGAAGTGGTGCAACCTTTGGCTATACCTCAAATATGGCTAGCTGTTTGCTTTGTGCTCGTGTAAGACCTAGCTGCAGCTCCCCAGTGAGGCCAGTTCACCTCACCACCACACTTCCTCTGCCTCCTCCTGCAGTGGTGACTCAGCTGTGGCCAAGCAGCTGCCTGTCATGTTAGGGCACACTTACTCCTGGCACTTTGTGTACCAGGCTGCAACCAGCAATAGTTGTGATGAACAGACAGAAAGAACACCTGTTTGGGACAGAAATCGTGACAGCTATCTGCAAGTTAGCTATCCTGGCTTTTGCACTGGGGTCACTGTACACTGCTGCCTTCCCAAAAGGGCCCAGGAGCATTATGAAGAACAGCTGAAGCAAAGCAACGGGTTTGTAAAAACGCATGACAGCAAACATTCCCTTTTCAGCTGCTGCAGGAATTAGACACAGCTGCTCCATTTGCAAAGTTTATTAGTAAAGTGCAGCAACTATTACCTCTCCTGCTCACTTGAAGCGCGCAGCTCCCACTGCAGCAAACAGCACTTTGGATCTGCTTTCCCTGAGAGCAGCATGAGCCCTCCAGCCAGGAATGATGGCTACATGCATGCCTTTACACCCTTATCACAAGGGCTGTGTGGAACTCAAAGCTTCTCCCCACCCATCTGGAACATGCTAGGTGGGGCAATGCAAGGTAGGAGAACCAGCAGAGACCCTCTGAGCACCCTCTGTGCTGGTGCTTCAGATGACCTGAGGCTGTCATCAGTGCTGGCCACTGGGTGAAGCTCTGTCCTCCAGCAGCCAGCAAGCTGGGCCAGGTGAAAGAGAGCTGTTAAGAAACAGATTGAGTGATTGGGCTTACTCAAGTGCAGATGACTCTGTGTTAAGGAATGTTCCAAAGGAATTAAATGCTCTTTAATAGCATGCAAGCACACAGCTTTTCCCACTGAGCATCACCAAGATGATACCTTGTGAACAGCGTTAGGGTCAAACGTAGCTGAACTGGTTTGGGGCTATGTGCTCCAAACTGCTACTAGACCTAACAAAATGCACTAAGACAGGAAAAGAGAATCTTTAGGTGAGTCGGGAGCCAAAAAATACTGGGGAGAAGACAGAAGTACCTGTAGATGGCAGCTGGAAAAGCTGAATCATCTTCCAAAGGGAGCAGAGGAAGGACACGGGGACACTTCACAGCTGCATGAGCCATCCAGTGCTCACCCATAATGTCTGTGAGTTAAGTTTGCTGCATTTCCCCTATTCTAGTAATTAATCTTATTTCCTAACAACAGGTAAACATATGGGAATGAGCAAATGCAACCTCATGCTCAAAATGTTCACAGCCCTAAGTCTTCAGACACTTAAGCAAACATTTAACTCTGGGGCAAGATCTGTGCCATAAGTGCAGCAGCTTCCACCCTGCCTCTGTGAAAACACAGGGTGTGATATAAGTATTCCTTGGGTTTTGCAAGTTGCCATCTTGCAAGCATACTCTGCATCAGATGTTTACTTTACCATCACAGTTCTACCAGAAATTGCCCAGTTCAAATGAACATTCATATGGTTTATGCTGGAAGGGACCTTAAAGCCCACCCAGCCCCACCCCTGCCACGGGATGGCTGCCCCCCATCAGCTCAGGCTGCCCAGGGCCCATCCAACCTGGCCTTGAGCACCTGCAGGGCTGGGGCACCTGCAGCTCTCCAGGCAGCAATGCCAGCGCCTCACCACTCTCTCCTCCACCTCCATTCACTTTTCCACTTCTCACGGTGTACGTAGTCAAAAATCTTAAATGTGACTGCCTGACACACCACGGCTGAAGCCTCGTGGATGGTGGACAAGCGCTCTCTGTGCCAATGTTACAGCCGAGACCTTGTGACGGAGCCTCTGCAGTGTCCAGAGCTTGGCTGGGCACCTCCTGCGTGACGCAGCTTTGTTAATTACTCAAACTAATGCAGAAATTAAAAAGTAATTTTACCACTCTTCAGAGCTTTAAAACATCTACCCTGTGGCTAGTCCGTTTCCAGGAACTCCTCCCGGCACCAAAGCCGCCTTATTAAAAGCTGGGAACAAATTGTTTTGGAAAAGAAAAAAAAAACCAACATACCTTAACATGATAAAGTGGCTAATCTTAGGTCTTTTTTTTTTTGGATCCAAATGACTAAAACAGTTCATAAACAATGACTTTCTAACAATGAGATCCAGCATCTGTAGCCGAGCTGAACACATATCTTTGCTTCCCCAAATATGTACAACACGGACTGTTCTAAAATTAATTACATTTGCAGCAGATGGGGAAGCGAGGAAGAGAAGGCAGCGCTGAAGGCTCCTTTTGAAAAACTGCAAGATAAAGAACTGGCATAGCCAAAGGGAAAAGCCCTGCTGTAAAACATTAACATTGTTCTATGGGTCTGATGGATCACGCTCCTGCACGACTGAGCTCTGCTCAATGGGAGAAACTGCAGTCCAGGAGCAAAGTTAAGAAGCGCCCTGTTAGGGCAGACCCACAGGGCAAATCACAGCCTCCACACCACTTGATAACACATTTGGGGCCACACGACAAGGCAAAATAAAACCTGCTCCTTAAACCTGAAACCTGTACAAAATGAGAGGTGACCGCAACAGCTCAGCAAACACCCCAGCCATCAGCTGCTGCCTTTGCCAACAGAAGTCCAAGCCGGCACAAGGCTGGCACTGGGATCACAAGTTTCCCCCGTGCTGCCACGCTCCCCAGCTGCACTGCCCGCCTTTGTGCTGCCCTATCGTCCCTCTGAACTCAGAGTCAGATGCAGCTGTCATGTGCTGCTCTGCCTACAAGATCGCTCCGCTCTGCAGAAGCGAGCTATTTCTCTTCTGCTGACTCATCTGCAGACGAGTACTACCAAACTTTGCACTCTGCCAGCTGACACACGGAAGGCACAAAGTGAGAGCCTCAGGGAAAAGGAAGAAGCCCTGTCACTTCAGATAATTCCCTGCCAGGCTGCGAAGTGACTGAACTACCCTGTGTCCCTCAGTCACAGGGAGAACAGACTATGCATTCTGTTCCACAAAACAGAGCCACCAGTTTATGATCAATCTCACTGCTATGCATCTCTGCAGAGATCTGTGGTAGGCAGGACACCCCTAGAAACTGATGAAAGCCTGTTTACAAGATGAGGGTTAACCCACACATAATTACTGGGAGAGATCAGGCTCCCTCCCCAGCCTGTGTTTAACAGCCTTGCCCAATCTCCACGCCAGCCCTGCTCGACTCCCCACATTGAGGGCACGAAACCAGAGGAGCGTGTCACTGCTCCCAGCTCAGCTGCTCTGCCTGCAGGCAGAACCCCTCAAGCCCTTATAAAGCTTACTCGGGGTCTGGCACTTAAGACGCAGGCTGCTCCAGCCACTCCGGTTAAGCCAGCACAGCTATCTTGCAATACGTTAATAACCACATGAACGCGTGAGAGCGATTCCAGCTCGGCCACAACCTGCTACAACGGCACCCACACTTGGAGCCCTGCTACGCGGGATATCGCATCTCCGACCCACGCAGGGCCCCGCGACCTGCAATCACTCGAAGGATGCTGCCAGGACCTCTTGTACAAGCTCGCAGCCCTGTGGGCTGGGTGCCTGGCGCAGGGCAGCGGCTGCTGCGGGTGGCGGGGCAGCAGGGCTCTTGCAGAGAGCACCGGGTGCTCGCTCGGGGCCCGCGAGGCACGGGGACGAACGGTCATTCCGCCCCACTTTTGTTCTTGCACGGCCCGCAGAGACCGCACGTGGGGGGTCACACACCGCCCTAAGCAGGTCCTCAGCCACGAGTGACGCTCCGCGGCTCTACTACAGCCTTTCAGAACGATCGCAGCCGGCGCCGCCCCAGCGCACCGCCCAAGGGACATCCCCCGACCCCGAGCCCTGCCTGGGCTGGCCAAGCACGTCCCCTCACCCCTCGCCCCCCGCTCCCCGGCCGCACGCACCTGTCCCGGCCCGCAGCCGCCGCCGCTCCCGCCGCTGCCCCGCCCCGCTCCCGCCAACGCCAACGGGGCGCCGGGCGGAGCCGTGCGTGGGGACGGAGCGCAGGAAGGGACCGGGCCGGCCCGGGAAACCGATCCCGCGATCTCCGTTCCGGCCTGGAACGCCCGCTCGGCGCCGAGGGGCGGGAGTGCCCTGGGTTTTTCACGCCGCTGGGCGGAACGTGGCCTCTAGAATCGGATTCGCGGGTCCCGGCGCGCCCAGCGGCTGCCGCAGCCCGCAGCTCTGCCCCGCTGCCCTTCTGCGTGCTGCAAATGAACAGAGGAAGTTGCTGAGCAACACCACAAACGCAGAGCTAGCCGGGCAGAGGAGGAAACGCACCTGGCCAGGCCCTGGGCGCAGCTCTTCAGCCGTGTGGGCAGAAGACGTGGCTGCATCGCTCGGCCCTTCTGCAAGGAGCGCACCCACAACCACGCGGGGTCACTGGAGCTGAATCATCACAGATTTATACCTTTGCATAACCCCTTTGTGAAGCAGCTGTTAAAAGCCTTCCTACACAGAGCAAGCACATGGTGAAACATCAGGATTTGTCACTGTAACTTGATAAAAAAGTCAAGAGGCAGAAGGTACATCTAATCTCTTGGTGGATTTTTTTCTAGTAGGTTGTTTCGTTGCACACTCCCAGCTTCACATGCTCACACTGAATAGTGCCACTGCATCCTCCTTTAACGTGTGACAACCACAATTAGTGACAAAACAATCAGGGCAGCCACCTCCTGCTCCCCCATCAGAGAGTAATTAAATGAAGCTGTTTTCAAACAAAACTATTAGAGAAACACAGCCACACTAACTCCAGGATTGTAGACAGAAGAGTGAGTCTTAGAAGGTGCATCATAATTTCCGCCTTGACTGCTATGAGCTGCATTGACAGTGTGATCTCCTCCAGCAATAGCTGAGGGTGGGATTCAGGATTCCTCTTGCTCAACTTCAGCCCTGAAAAAGCCCCACATACAGCAGCAGAAATTCTTCAGCTCTGCTTTTCCTCTGTCAGCCTGCACAGAGAACAGGCACTGTGCAACTCAACTTGCCTTCCAAAGCGCATTTAAGATGCATTTTGGCAGCACCCACTCCCCCAAGAACCAGCCTGCTCCTCTGACTTTTGGGGAGGACACGCAAACTTAGCAGCCCTTTTCTGATATCCATCAGCCTTCCCTACTGCTCCTGCCAAAGCTGGAGTCCTAACAAATTCACCCTCCAAACATCCACCCTCGTATCCTGACACAGTTCCAGAGAGGCCAAGGTTGAGAAAGCACTGCAATATCTACTGAGCAGGGCAACCAGCAAATGATTGTTCCATGTGGCACAGGTGCCTGATTGCACTGAGCCAATGAGGAGTTGCAGCTGGGAGGAGTTTTGACATTTAGTGAGGTGTGCAGGCCTGACCCAGTGTCCTAAATACCTTCCTATCAATTAATATCATTTCACGTGACATGTAGCTGGAATCATCAACCTAATTCTTAAAGAAGTCCCAGGAACAAATCCACGTAGGCAGAATAAGAGGTCAGCTTTATGGATTAACTTGCAAAGAATTATTAGAAAACGCTTATCTGAGCAGCACAGCCACGCAGCACATTTTGTAGAGTGGAGAGGACAAGCAGTGGAAGAGGCCAAGGTAAACACACGGGAGAGAGAAAAGTAAACACATAGATTTATTATGTTATGTTTCTTGGAAATACTTCATTCTCCTCAGAAAACTAACAAGGTAAAAGCAGTGGAACCCTCTTAAAACAGAAGTTATGCCTGCCTTAAAAATGACAGCTCCTGGCAATACACTTTTTAGAACAAAACCAGCACGCTATATACAAACAAATGGCAATTTAAATAAAGGACATAACGACACACTTAAAGCTGTACTGACATCAACAAGGGAGGAGGGATGCTGTAGTTCAACACATGTAGGATGTGCGTTGTAGAGCTGTGTTGTGTTAGGCATTAGAAGAAGAACACGGTGCTTTTGTGTATGTCACGTTAATGAAAAATACCCTAAAGGATTCTCCCCCACCTCTGTCCTTTTGTGCAGGTATCTTCAATAGTAGAAGCAGCCAAATGCAGCTACCACACAGAAGAGGCTGTCCTGAAGAAAACAGAGAAAGGCTCCGTGTTAGCTAAGGCAAACTCTTTGTTAGCCCAACCAAAAAGGCTGACCTGAGGGAACACTTAGACCAGAGCACTAAAAATACTTGTAACTTTGCACTTGAATATACCTTTTTTTTTTTTTTGGCTTTTAAAGTCCACACCACCAAAGAGCAATCCATGCTCCTCCCCATATTCTGTAGCTCATAATGAGGACATTCTCCTCCCTGAAAGCCTCACAGCCCAGTGTCTTTGAGCACTCTCTGGACTCTCAGAGCAGAGAGAGTGAAGCATTCCAGAGTGAATTTAACCTGGGAAGTGCTCTGTATCCAGGACAGTAAAGGAGGAGGTTTCAAAGTGCCTCAGTCCCAGACTCCAGCCTTACTTCTGGAGAGCACAGCAAATAAGAAAATACCTTATCTCATGTGCTTTCCTGCTCCACTTGTCAGATGGTGCACCTTAATTGGCTTTTGTACTATACTGTACGATCTACTCAAGAAACAAGTTTTATCATTTTGGACATTATACCTGCTTCACAAATTTGTGAACAAGAAGGTAGATCATGTTGTTTCAATAGCTTTGGTTCCTTCCAAAAGATCTGGTGGCTTCTCTCATCTATGCTACAACAACTTTATACTTCTCATGATAAAACAGTCAATGCTTACATTCATGAAAACATCATGAGCATAGCTGTCGGTGTCAGCATCCCAGAAACATCGTGCAGCCATGCTAGACAAAGGAGAAAAAGTAAAGCCATTACCTACAAAGTTAGGTGCAAGGATCTAAGTGATCACAGATGCTTTAATTGAAAAGCCAAACTGAGCTTCCTTTAAAGATAAGGGAAACTGAAAGCATTCTCCTGAGGCTAGATTGCCATTGCTGGATTCCTGCTACATGCTGGAACTGCCCCTGTAGGTTCCTTATGGAGCAGCCTCCAACTCATTGCCTATCAATCCTGCTCCCTGCACTGTGCAGCAGCGCTTGCAGTCTCATTGCTTTGGAGCTTCAAAATCTTTTGACTTCAGGTCTGTGCATAACAGTGACTGAATTAACGTGCTCATTCTTGTCCTTCACCTCTGGCACCCTCATGTTACACTACTGATTTATTTATAGGGAGCTATCATATTTCTTGGCAGCCTTCACATTACTAAAACATGAGCTAAGCACTTCTAGCCCTTTCATATCTATGCTCTCCGTTCCCTGAAAATCCTAGTAGCGTTTTTTTACACCTGTCTTACCTTGAAGGCAAACAACCAGACTGCCACAGGATATTCCACATGAGACCTCACTGCTGACTTGTCTAATATGTCACTGATACTTTTTTTTTCCCTCTCCTTCAAACGCTCAGCTCCCTACCTGCTCCAGTCAGTCCCAGCTGAGGGGATTTCTGTTTGCTTCACTTATTTTCTGCTGGAGTACTAGGCACAAGAATAAAGAGAAGCCCTGCATATAAGACACAAAAACATTGTATGCTGTTCCCCTTAGTCTCCTTACCCAGCAGCAAAGGGAAGCTACACCTCACTAGAGCAGAAATGAGGAATTCATTCATCTGATTGCAGGCATCTGGAGCTAGATTTTTACAAATGCTCTGCACCTGCAGTCTAGGCTAGATTGCTATGATAGGATTACATTAGGGACTACAGAAATTTAAACTTCTCAGAAATATTTATTTGGCTTCAGATGCAAGTGAATAACTATGGATCTTGCACATCAGCAGGGCCCTTAGAATAGACTGGATGTATGCTTCAATTCATCATGAATACAGCATGAAATGCCTTTATGCAACACACCTCACAAATGCTCTTAGGCATTTCAACTTGCTAAGAGCCATCACGCAGCCAATTATCACCAGTCAACTGACTTGTAGTAATGTAATCAGCCACAGCCCAAGCCATCACTTGCTGCTTAAGAGAAAATACTTAACCCTTCAGCATCTGCAGAAATATCTTTGCATCTAGGAAAACTGGAAGCAGCCCCCAAAGGGGAAGGGAAAAACAAAACCCACAAAACAAAAACAACTGAAAATCACAGAAATACAGTCAGAAAATCCCAGACTTACTTAACTCCTTCTCCTCTTTGTTCTCCAATCACAACCTGCACCACCATTTTGTACCTCTCAAATCCCTCCTCTGGAAAAGAAAAAAAAAAGGAGAGCAACAACTTTAAAGGCCATACTTCTTCAAAATGAACCCTAAATGGGACAGAGAAAGAGAAAGAATTTTAATTACAAAGCACTGTCCTGTACAACTTAAAAAAAAAAAATACATGCAATTGATAGAATGGGCAGATTGCCTCACAGCTTCTCTTTCCTCAGTACAGAGTACCACAGTCTTATTGTCCTTTCGGGTGAATAGGCTATTTGGTATCTGCCAAAACATACACCTATGGCATTTTAGTTCTACAGCTTTCAAGAACTGAACACCTGGAGAGAACGTAAATAAGGCCATGGATTTTGCCCACCCAATTTAAGAGAACTGGCTTATTTCACAGCTGTTCTGATGCCAAGTTATTTTAAAGGTTTTCTGCCACATAGGTGCTTCCTTTACTTGTGAGTTGGGATAAAAGGCCACATAAAAGCACAGGCAGGTCTACACTGTGTGTCTGCAGAAAGATGTGATCCTTTCACGACAGTAAAGAAATACCTTTGAGGGCCAGATCAAATGAGGCTACAACAATGTTCCGGAATTCAAAGCAGAAAAACATGTTTTAAATAAAATATTAATCTTAATGCCTTTGTCTTCAGTACAGCAGTGTCCCGAGAAGACTCTGGCACACTATTTCTGAACGATTGAACGCTACATGCTGGGCCTGTTAACATCCACCAGGTCAATGCTTATCAGGGATGTCAGCTGATACAACAGCCACACTGGGCCAGTCTTGCTTCAGGCTACCACCAGCATGTTTCCAGATTGCTCAAGCATAGCCCTGTGCATATTAGCTTGTCATCAACACACCCTGGGAGTACAGCAGCTGCTGTAAAAGCAGACATGTAACTCTGGGAGAAGCACAAACCCACAGCTTCTGCTGAGACCACTGTGGAGAATCAGCCCAGCAGATGGAGCACCAGCCCCGTTCCCAGGACACAGAGAAGAAAAAAAACCAAAAAGCGATACCATGCCATCTCATGCGCTCAGTGCTGTAACATTTACAAGAAACACCTGCTGGATCCTGAAGCTGGTTCTCACGCTTAGAAGTACTGGACAGCATCCTGCAAACCACCACCACCTCCTCCTCCTAGCACTGTAAGGCCGCACTCACACCCCGCCTGGGCTGATTGAGCTCCCAAACCTCTCACCCTTCAGTGCTACTGCTAGGCCTTGTTCTGACCTCTCTGCTCTTCCAAAGGGAACTGCGCAGTCGGAAAAGAACCAGCTTTCCCAGCAGGCCTCCTTACCTTTCAGCCTATCTTTTATAATCTCCGATAAAGACTTTGTGAGCTGAGGCATCTCCTCGGGGACATACTGCACGTCGGCCAGCTTCTCCTTCAGTACCGCACGGATGCATTCTTTCACGATGGAGGGCTTAAATCTGCCAAGGAGAAAAGCAACAGGAGGCCCAGAAAGTTTGCTCTCAGCACAGGCGCACAGCTGTCCCCTCCAGCTCTCCTGCTGCCCATATACCCTGCGCTGGGAGCCAGCGAACCGACCCACGGCCCCAGGGCCCTCCTGCCCGTCTCACCGCTGCTGCAGGCCGGGCCGCAGACTGTACGTGTTCCCGTTCCCATTCCCGGCCTCCAAGCCGAGCTCGCCCATGACGCGGCCCCACCGCTGGTTACCCCGGCAACCGCCGCTACTTCCGCCTCGTCACGGCGCGCCGCATGACGCTATGACGCACAATGTGACGTCACGACGCCCCGCCCCGTTTTCGCTCCGCGCGCCGCACGTGGCCGGGGTTGCAGCGCTGCGCAGAACGGCTGCGGCGAGCAGGGGGCGCCGCTCAGCTCCGCTGAGGGTACGAGATAACGGCGCTCTGCCCGCTGCAGCGCTGCCCTGCTCGCCCCCACGTAGCGCATCCGCGTCCTGACCCGCCCGCAGGCTTTGGGGACCCACGCCCCAGCGAGCTGCTGTCGCTGCAGATCGACGTCTCTATCGCTGCCCCGGTGCTGCCTAAGCCAGGCCACGTCCCGGGGCAGAATGGTGCGTACAGCTCACGGCAGCGCCTTCTGAGAAGCTGACATCCTGCTTCCTCTGCCCTTCATCTCGGTGCAGCAATCTCTCCGATCAAGTTTCCTATGTGTAGCGGCGGATGACACCGCTCAGAAAGGTCTCTGCACCTGGGCTGGAATGGAAACTGCGCGCCAGCGCGGCAGGGTGGGGCATGGGGCAGGAAGCCACCCCCGTCCTCCAAAACGAGCGGGGACGGTCCCCCCCGGGACGCATCCCTTCTCCCTAAAACTCCTGCTCCAAGCCCGCCCCAAGCGCTGTGGGGTGCTCCGGCAGCATCCCTCGCAGCGATGACCCATTTGAGCCCCCGTTCTTGGCATGCACCGTGCACCTTCACCATCACCGCCCTCCCTCCGCGCTGCGGGCGTCGGGCCCCTCGGTGCCCGTCTCCGCTCAGCCCGTGTGGGCTGGAGCTCCGCGCTTCGCCGCGGGGCCGCGCGCAGCGCATGCAAATCTTCTGCGCGGGCCCCTCCTAATTTCCGAGAAGTATCAGCGAGGCAGCGAGCGCCCGCTCTGTTTATTTGCAAACAAAGTTAACCATTTCCTGCCCCTGCCCGGCCGCTGTTGCCTGCTGCCGTGTTCAGACCCACATTAAAAAGTGGGGGGGAGGGATCGCGGCAAGCCTGTAGATTTCTCTCCGTGCATCTTTTCATGGTTGTTTGTGTTCCCCATTCGTTTGGGAAGCTTGTTTTTTTTCCCCAGACTAAGCAGCGTTCAGGTCAGGGCCGCATCCCAGCTGTCTGCTCATTGCTTTCTTCTTCCCCTTGCACAATTTCAGTGCTCTGAAATCCTCCCTGAGGTGTTCCTGAGCTGTGTTAGGAGCAACCCGAGGCCCTCTGAGCTGCTCGGGGTGCTACTGGCCTTGGCAGGGGGAAGGATGCCGGTGAAGGGGGACTGCCCCATGCTCCATCCCAGTTTAGAGATGGACAATTTACTTTTTAAAGGATCAAAGGATTTCTTTTTTAGCCTGGATGCTGCTTTTCCTTCCCTGGCTTCCAGCCATCCATATCTGTCTGCCCTGCCTTTGCCCCATCCTTGCTTCACCCTACAGTTTCCCACCCCCTCTCTGATACCACATTTTACAGCATCGCTCTGGGGCACAATTGTCACTGCCCATTCCTTCCAATGATCTGCTCTGCCTTGTTCCAGGTGGCCTTACTTCCCGCATTTCTCGCTCCTTGTTCCATCGAGCAGCAACCCCGTAGCACCTCACTTTGAGCGTGTGTTGGAAAGTATGAGCAGCCACATAATGATTTTGATCAGAGCGCAGGGGCATGAGGCAGTTTTTCCTGCTGATCCTTCCCTCGGCGAGCTGCAGCCTCATCTGTCACATCTTCCACCACATGCACCCGGACTGCAAAGACTTCAATGAGCTTTTGGGGTCTCCAAAGGGTCCAGTGATGTGGCTGACTGGAGCCACCAGCCCCAGGCTTGGCCCTGTACCCCCTCCCTGGCCACCCCCCACCCACTGCTGGGGCTGAACGTGAAGTGTGGGTGAGCCCTGGCCTCGCTGCTCACTCCTGAAAGCCTGGAAAATGATTAAAGCGTCATAAGAATAGCATCATTTGCCCCAGTTATTAGTTTTCCCCTGATACTTTCCAAAATTGCAACTGCAGTGCGCAGGAGATGCAGGAAGAGCAAACAAATGGTGCGGTTTCATCACCGGTTATTTGTTACATGAATATTAGTCACAGGGCGAGCGGGAAGCATTGCCAACGGAGAAATTAAAGAAATCTGCAGCGAATGTCACCCCAATAGCAGTGCCCCAGCCCTAGGCGCCTGCCCCTGCTCTCTGCTATTAGTCATTTCATTAGATACAGGCCTGGGAGGAAAGCCTCTTCCTTCCCCTTTTTATTTCCCCTTTTCCTTTTCTCCTCATCTTCATCATCCTTTTCTTCATCTCTTTTTCCTCTTCTTTTCTCCTCATGCTCTTCATCATTTTCCCCATCTTCTTTTCTCCTCTTCCTTTTCCTTCTCTTTCTTTTTTCCTTTTTCTCTTTTCTCTTTCTCCTCCTCATCCTCACCAACCTTTTCTCCGTCTCCTTTACTTCTCGTTTTCTCCTCATTCTCCTCCTCCCCATCTTTTTCTCATTTCCTTTTTGTCTTGTTTTTTTTTTTTTTCTCTTTTTCTCCTTCTCTCCTCCTCCTCCTCCTCTCCACATCCCTTCCCACTGGGAGCAGCCAACAGCCGCTCCTGGCTTCTCAGTGCCACGTGTCCCCCTAAACCCCACTGGCACCCAGTAGGAGCCTGAGACACCCCTTCCACTTATGGGCCAATGTTGGGGCCAAGGACATGTCCCCATTCCTTCTTGGGGGAGCAGACGGGGAGGGGCAGGGTCAGGCCATGGCTCAGCTGTTCCCTACCCGTGGGGAGGAAGCTGGGGGCGGGAGGCAGCCCGGGTTTCCCTGTGGGGCTGAGACAGGCACGTTTCATTTGCACCCAACCACCGCTGTGGGGAAGGAAGCGCCAAGTGGTGCGGGGCACAGGCACCCAGCACAGCAGGGGACTCGCCGCCCCGCCATGGCTCTGGGCACCTCGAGGACGATGTGGGACAGCATGGAGGGAGCTCTGGTTGTCCTCTGTGCCCTGCTGCTGTGCTGCAGCCCTCCGCTGGCCGGCTGCCACCAGGGTAGGTGGAAAACTCAACAGTCTGGGGTGTGCTTGGGGAAGCAAGGGGAATTGGGTTAAAGGACGGAGAAAAGGGCCACGTCCTGAGGTCGCAGTGCTGGAGCCGTGCTGCAGGTTGGGTTTGATGCTGAGCTTCTGGGTTTGTTGGGTGCTGGCATTTTCTACTCTGGTTTTCACCCCTTGGGCTTCTCCTCTGGTGTGGGCTCAATCTTCTCCAAGCCTGTGGCTTTACTCACAGTGACATTTTGGGAGAAAAAGGGAGTGGATGGCGACTCGGTGACTCTGGACAGGGTGGGAAGGTCCCCACTTTGTGGCTTTGGCTATGTTCTGTCTTGCTGGAAGTCCCTCACTGTCCCTCCCCAGGCACTGTGCTGGTGCCTGGGAGACGCAGGGACGTCTGTAACGCCGGTTTCTGCTTCGGTTGTCCTCCGAGCAGCTCATTCATTGCCGACAGCAGCACTCAGTAGGAAGGAGAGCCCTGAGCCTGCCGAATATTTCCTGTTAAACGCAAGAAACTCAGAATGCTGCAAACATTGAACCTCTCAGTGGCACTGTCACAGCAAATGCTGCCTGTTGGGAGCCAAGGAAGTTCCTATGTCCTCCTGTTTGGATCCACCTAATCGAGGAACTTTTCTGATTTGGTGGGACTGTTTCTATGGCCTTTGGCCAATGCTGAAGGGACCGGGGGGTCTTTCTGATCCATGCCCAACAACTAGCAGTGCTGGTGGTTTCTTCTGGGAGGGAAGATAAATGTCTTCCCAGCAGGGACTTTTCCAAGTACTGGTGGTTTGAGCCACATGCTTGGTCTGACAACCTACATGACAAATGCTTCTTCTGCTTTTTATTGCTTTCATCCAAACATAATGCAGCAGCTGCTTCCTCCGGCTGGGTTAGCTTCTCTGTGCTGGGGCATAGCCTGCTCCAGTGGCTCGAGCAGCCAAAGCGAGGCCCTCAAAGGGTGTTTTCCATAGTGCAGGTGTTCCTGTTGGTTAACTGTAGGTAGCTGAGAGCAGCTTCCTCCACTGAGACTGCCTGATGAAGATCTCAGGCTGGGCTTGCGAGCAGATTTTTGTAAAGCTCCTTATGGGCCTTCAGGAGCTAACGGTGAAGCAGCTGAGAAGCACGTGGAGCCGCTGGCAAAGCAGGCAGAAGTACAGTGGGCACTGGGGGTACGGCTGTTCCTAAAGCCTGTGGCTGCCCAGATGCGTGCTGTAACTGTGCCATCTCCTTGTGCCTTCTCTCCCAAACAGTGACCCTCTTCCCAGCCATGTTAACTCGTCCTGCGGGCAGCTCAGCCACTTTCATCTGCAACATCTCCATGGAGAACTCCAGCTCGGAGTTCAACCTCAACTGGTACCAGAAGACCAACAACAGCAGTCCCCAAAAAATTGCTGGGTTCATCCGGAACATCCCCCAGAAAAAGATGGAGAAGTACCAGCTCTTCAATAACACTCCTGTATTCAAGATGGAGATCCTGAACCTCCACCAGAATGACTCAGGCTTCTACTACTGCGGGCTGATCACCTTCTCCCACTCTGATAAAGTGGTGGAGAGCAACCATTCCCAGCTGGTAGTGACAGGTCAGCATGGGGTGTTGGTGTCACCCTGTGGTGCTGCCCCAAGGGGGGATATTGGGGTGTCTGGAGAGGGGATGAGGACTTTTCTTTGGGCAAACCTGTGCAAGGGACGCGATGAGCAGGGGGCTTTGCATGCGTTGGTTTTGGAGGAATACTCTCCCTCTGTCCTACTCCCTGACCCATGGGTGTGCTAATGGCCTTTCCTTTGACAAAAAAAAAAAAAAAGACGACACTGCAAAAATTAGTCTTCTTTCACAACTCATAGAATCATTAATGTTGGAAAAGACTACTAAGATCGTCTAATCCAACCATCAACTCATCACCACCATGCCCACTAGTGTCTCCTGGTTAGAGTTGGCTCCGAGATGTGGAAGTGGCCAGGAGGAACCGTGTCCTCCATGGGGCTCTGATGGGTATGGGGTTGTGCTGCGGAACTGCCTGCATGTGCTCTGGGCCCGCACCCTCGCTGTCGTCTGATGTGGGATCATCCTCACCGCCACAATGGGAAGCAATGGGACATGGGCAATACAGCCCCACATCATAGAATCATAAAGGTTGGAAAAGACCACTAAGACCATCAAGTCCAACCACCAACCCCTCCCCACCATGCCTACTAAACCACGTCCCTCAGTGCCACATCTCCATGGTTCTTGAACACCTCCAGGGATGGTGACTCTACCACCTCCTTAGGCAGTCTGTGCCAGTCCCTCACCACTCTTTGGGAGAAGAAATTTTTCATAATATCCAACCTAAATATCCATTTTTTTTCCTAATATCCAATCAGCCTAAATTGAGGACTCCTGAAGAAATGGCAAGGCTGTGGCAGCTAGCCTGGGACTAAGCCCTTTCTGAGGACATGGCCTGCACTCCCCCATTGTCAGTCATAGAGACCTTGTGCTCCTGACCTGCTGACTTTTTGCATGCTTCTTGCAGAAGCCCTTGAGAAGACAAACACAGTTGAGGAGCCTGATAAGGAGGAAAGCAGCCCCCCAGACCATGTCAAGGCCGTGCTGCTGGGCAGCTTGCTGCTATCTGGTGTGATTGTGCTGCTGCTCTTTGGCTACATCATCATCAACAACCGGAAAGCAGGTGGGGTGTGCTAAGGCAGCTAGGGGTGCACCAGGGGACAGGGGGATGATACTATTTCTGCAAACATGGCTGGAACCCAGGGACAGCTGGATGGCTGGGGTGCATGGGGTGGTGTGCTGTGCCCAAGCTCAAGAGTGGTTTGTCCCAGGGGATGATGGTGGGAGAAGGGTGCTTGGACCCTCTTGGTAGTAGTGCCTAAGGATGCAAGGGTCATGTCGAGCCCTCTGGGTCAGCTCCAGATGCTCACACTGCCTCGGCACACAAGCATCTTCTAACCAACTGTGTTATTCTGCAGATGTACAGAAACCATCAAGTGGAAACACTCCGGCGGTGAGTTCTCCACCTCCAGCTCCCTGCCTTTATCAGAGCTTTGCGGGCCTCTTGCTTCTCCTGTCTCCTCTGGTGCTGCTCAATCTCTCCTGCACCTCAACCACCACTGCTCTGCACCATCAGCACAGCCCCATCACAAAACCAAAGAACTGCCTGTGGCAGAACAGGACCTCTCTAGTCCAACCCTTGCTCCAAGCAGCGTTTTCTTTGTTGGTAGATGGTGTTGCTGTAGAAAATGGGAGATTCCCCTTTGTGCTCCCATATATTCAGCTAAAATTTCTCTTGCTGCATCTTGGGCTTGTTCCCTTTCCTCCTTTTGCTGGGCACTGCATGGAGGAGTGCCTTCTTTCCAGCTCTTTTAGTTAGCTGAGGACAACAAGCCAGTCCCCTTTGCTCTCCTCTCTCTGGAATGAGCAGCTCCAAGCTCATCTTGAGCCACTGGTGTCCAATGGAGAGGTGGGAGATGGGTCCTTGAAATGCCTGTGGGTGACCCCAGGGCTCACAGTTCGGTTTCCCCATGCAAATGCTGTCCTTTGCACTGCTCTCACCCTCCTGAAATGCTCGTTTTGGCAATTGCTGTACACGGGATTTCGTGCTGAGGATGAATGGTGCTTCTGGATGGCGGATGAATCGCCTTGATGGGGTGTCCTTGCTCTGCAGGAGGAGGTGAAGCCACCCATGGTGGACTATGGCGTGCTGGAGTTCCAGCGGGACCCACGCAGCCAGGTGCCCCTTGAGACCTGCCCAGCTGAGCAGACTGAGTATGCCACCATTGTCTTCCCCGAGGAGAAACCCGTCACGCCAGAGCGGGGAAAGAGGCACAAGGACGAGAGGATGTGGCAGCTGCCCTCACAGCCCTGCTGAGGGCCATCTGCGTGCAAGGACTGGAGTGATGGAGTGAATATGAGCTTCAGTACTGGAGTTCATGTGGGACAGTCCCGGCTGTGCTGGTGACATGGGGATGAGCACCAAGGAACGAGAACACGTCCATGCTGGATCCTGGTGCTGCGCTTTGGGCATCTGTTCTTTGCTATGAGCTGAGCAGTGATGCTGATGGGGCTGTGCTCAGATTTTACCTCCACCTGGGGATTCTACATTGGCTGTGTCGCATCCAGCGCTGCTGGCAAAACACAGCTTTGGGAGAGAGCTCCAGGGCAAGGATGGAGGTGGTGCTGGAGACTGTCCACACACTGAGGTCTTGTCCCAGCACAGGGCCTCCTGCACGCACTGCTATTTAACGGACCCCTGGGAAGCAGAAAGGTGCTTTCCCTCCTCTATCAGGCACTTTCCTCTTCCTCTGTGGAGATGAAGGACGCTGCTGGGCATCCTGGGAAGCCCTGGGATGGGGATGCTGTGCCCGGTAGGAGCCAGATCTGGCCGTGGGGGTGAATAAAGGGTTTCATGCCAGGGCTGTTTGTTGACTGCTGATGGCACGTGCGTGGGCAGGCAAATAACGGCTCCTGGCAGCCGGTAGGTGTGGGTGTCTGTTGTGGTTCCCGGGCCTCGCTGTGTGATAAGCGAGCCGTTCTTCCACAAAGCCGCTCTTAATAATTCAGAGAACATACTGTTCCCCAGACCCAGCTGCAAAGCAGCCCTCCTCGCTGGGCTCAGCAGGGTGTGCTGCCTGCTCAGCTGGGGACAAGTGACCCCAAGGTGCTGGCTGCGGCCACGCAGTGATGCTTGTGCCCGGCTGTGAAGCTGCCTGGCTCCAAACTTGCATTTCTCCTCTTGAGAGCAAATGCCAGGGATATGCAGCCCAGTAGGCAGCATGTAGAAACTGAAAGAGAAAGCAGCAATGATCTCTAAAGGCTGGAGAAACTCTGATAAAGAACGAGCTTGGATGCAGCAGAGTCCTGGCAGGAGACTATGAAACCCTGCAGAAGCAAAGTCATCATTTGCATCTCACACCTCGGTGACACTGTCAGCAACTTTCTGTTTCTGTTGCCCCAAATAACTCACACAGCCTTGAGAGGGGAGGCTCCGGTATGGGGGGGCGGAAGGTGCAGGCACTGCAGTCAGTGTCTTGTTGGAACTGTGAAGTCCATCAGAAACCTCCAGAACACATCACATGGGGTGAGCACCCATCCCGCATGGCTTCCATCCCTCCTTAGGGCAGGACCATAGAGCTGGAAGCCCTGCTTATTCTCCGCTAGGTTCCACAGGGCAGCGTGCAGCTCACACCACACTTACTCATGTTGACTTGCAGCTCAGCCCCTCTGGACTCATTGCAAGGAGCAGCATTGTGCCACAGCTCTGGCAGTATGATGATCAGGAAGGAGTCAGCCATAGCAAGTGAGAAGCGGGAGCTCAGTCAGCAGTTTTGGTTCTGCCTTTCCCGTAAGATACCGTGCATGCAGGAGGGTGAGACCGCTTCATTTTTTCCTCCCTGCCTCCTAGGGCAGTGAGTGTGTCAGGAGTGCTGTGAAGCCATGCTCCAAGCACCATCTCCCATCCCCATTAGCAGGGCGGAGTGCTGGCCCAACAGGACTGACCTTCTATAGCTGCTGTTCATTGTTAGGAGAATTTAAGGCAGGATGCAGGTTTCAGATCCCCAGCTGAGCATCCCCGGAGCACATAACACCCCAAATGGGTATCATATCATCCCAAAAGCCAGCTCTAACCATACAGCAAGCTGCCAGACCAGCTGCAGCATCTCCTTAAGTACACCAGCCATGATTAAAGGAGATTGGGAACCTGTGAGCAATCATCCCTTGAAGAAGCCCTGGCACCAAAGTTAGAGTTTTGAGAGAACTAGGTGGGAAGATGGAGAGGAAATCCTCTCTTGCTGATGCAGGAGCATCTTCAAGGGGAGCTAAGCCATTAAACAGCAAAGCATTGTTCCTGCAAAATGAAACATTACAGAGAGGAAGAAGCGATAGTAAAGCCATGTGTCATTAAAGTCACTTACATACAAGCCATATCCTGGTCACTTATAAGTGTTGAGAGTGGGGATGTTTCAGAGCAGCGTTTTCTGTTTTGAAGGGGTCAGGCTGGAAGAGGCCTTTTGTGACTGACCTGTCAGATGCGATGATGTGGGAGCATCTCCATGGCCTTGTCTGGGTGGGAAAGGGGCTGTTGGTCCTGGATGGGATTGGCTTGGGTGAGATGGTGCTGGGCAGGTTTCCTCATTCTCTCCCCTCCTCTGTTTGCACTGCCCTGGTATGTCATGATGGGTTCAGGCCCACAGCGTCTCCTCCATCCCATCCCATTCCACTGAGATCCATGCCCTATCTGTGACTGAGCATGCTGGAAGCTCGCGGTACATCTGCATTTCCTCCTGCTGCTCTCATTTTGCTTTCTCTAGTTTTGTTTTCAGTTGGCTCCATGGTTTCTCCTTCTCTCTCTTCCTGCCTTTGGTGGGATGCTGCTGGAGGGGCTGGAGAGGTGACTGGGGTGGTTGGGACACCCTGACAGCAATCCTGCTGCACTGGGAAGAGCCTCCTTGGAGGGGCTGAACTCCCTCCTTACACCAGAGGGACATCCATGAGACTGCCAGAGCACCAAAACCCATTTGAGGTGGTACCTGCTGGGGTTTTCACAGCCAATTCTTCCTTTGTATCTCTCCTCCTGCTCAGCATCCATCCCCATTCAAAACATGGGGGCAATGGGGCAATATCCCCTCTCCATGTATCCCCATTTCTGTGGGACCTGATCCTCCTTGCCTCAAATGACCCTGGGAGAGGTGGACTTGTTTTCCCTAAGGGCTCAGCCATGAAGGCAGCACAGCCTGGAAGGGATGCTACAACCAGTGCTTGTCCCTAGAGAACAAGGTGACAAGCATTTGGTATGACAAACAGTGGCAAAGAGGGAGAAGAGGATGGGGACATGTGGTGTCGTGCTGGGTCCTGGGAAGATATGGATGTCCAGTTCACTGTTCTCTTCAAGGAAGGGGAAAAAAAAAAAGAGGATCCAGGAAGCTCTAGATGAGTCAGCCCTGGTACCCAGAACACCGCTGGAACAAATTAGTAAGGCCACCAAGTGATAAACACCGAGAGGGCAGCACTGGGGCTGAGAGCATAGAGCTAGCAGGAACAAATTGTGTCAGACCAATCTAATTTTCTTTTCATTAGGGTGACTGGCTGGGTGGTACAGGGAAATCAAGAGTGATACTATCTATGTGCAGCACTATATGACATTCTCATAAGCAAATTAGAGAAATAGGAAATTGTCCCACTGTGGGTGGATGGGCACCCAAGAAGATGATAAACCCCAAGAAGAGTTACTGATCCCCCCGGGCAGGGGCTGGAGCTTGGGCAGGAGGCAGGGATGTTGATGTGGCTAGAGCTGGATGCGGAGGAGACAAGGCATCCTTCTCCTCCTCACTCCCCATCTCACCTGGAGGAGGGAGACAAAGCCAAAAATAAATTCAGGCTGTGTGAAAGTGGTAGGGAAATCACCTCCTGGGCTGTGCCTTTGTATCCTTCCAGCATCCTGCAGAGGAGTTACACCGGCACAGGGATGGGGAGGGTTTGCTGTGCTGGGACTGGGACAGGGCTGATCCCCAGTGCCAGGGCCAGGCTGGGGGTCCTGTGGGAACTTTTGTTCACAGGGGGGTGCCGGCAAGCAGCAAGCACTGAGGCAGCACCAGGAGGTGTGCGCCGAGTGTAGCAGGACGTCAAAGCAGTTTCAGCTCTGTGGGTGGTTTTGGGAAAGTCCCTATAGCACCAGTGAGCGCAGGGCTGTGACGGGGAGCGGCGCTGGGCTCCTCTGCTGAGAGCATGGGCTCGGTGCGCACCGAGTCATGATCTGAGTTGTGTTGCCGTGATGTAGTGGAGGATGCTTTCCATGACAGTGGCATTTTGGAGGCACTCGTCCAACAGCCCTGAGCCTGAAGGGCAGAAGGAACCCACCGGAGCCTCCCTCCCTCCTTCTGACGTGGCAGAAGAACTGAGGGTAAGAAGCAAGGCTGAAACCCACATCCCCCAGATGGAGTGATGGGTTTGTTTGGGTGAACATAAATGCCCACAGAGAGGGCTTCCTGCCCAGGGGGCTCTTCCTGCTCAGAATGCCCTCGCAGCAAAAGAGAAACATCATTTTTGTATTATTATTATTATTATTATTATTATTATTATTATTATTATTTTTCCCTTGTATTCAGACCCCAGGGTAAATCTCAGTGTCTAAAGCAGAAAGGCCTGAACAGGTGTTGTGGAGTGGTGGCCCTGTCTCTATCACCCTGTTGCTGATGACTGTGTCAAACTGCAGCACAGCAATGCCAGTAAGCCCTCACATCCGCCCAGTAAGGCTCTTGGGCAGTGTGATGGCTGGGATGATGTGGATCCTATCCGCAGGTTCGGGCAGCTGAGGAGCCTGAGCTTCCTCAGCTCAACGACAATGAATGAACATAATCTGGGGAGCAGCAGGGCTGGGATCCCTCCCTCCTTGCAGTCACCTCCAGAAGAATTTTGTGCCCTCACTGTGCACAGAATGGCATCTTCTGAAAACTTCAGGCTGAGTGAAATGGTTTCACTCCCATGGCACTCCCAGGTGGCTGGGGTCAGATCATCCCCTAGCTCCCTTTGAGACCAGATGCCTTTCAAGCACCTATCTCTCTCTCTGCCCATCCCGCATGGCTCAGGTGGGATGCCCGCAGATGGAGGAGGCAGGGAGCTGCCAGCAGCCCCGGCCCCGCTGCTTTCACCTCTCGCAGTGCTCTCGGCACAGAGCTCACCTCCCCACTTTCGGTTTTATGTGCGGTGCCATCATCCCCAACTTTCCACTCTGTGGTTTCATGTCAGGCTTTTTCTGCTTGAGTTTGCTGAAAGTTGTTAAAAACAGACCGTGTTTGGTGGCAGCTATCCAGATAGATAAAGCTACCTGGGGTTTTGTCGGCTGCTGAGCCCTGCATTTTCAGTGAGTTTTGGTTCCATTTTACCTGTGCAGGGCAAAATCTCTGCTGATTCTCTCTCACTGCTGTAATATTCATGGTCCTGGCCAGCAAACAGGTTCGCATTCATCCTCTTTTCCTATGGACAGAGCTGCAATAATGGATTCAGCGGGAATAGGAGTTTATCCCATGCCCAGGTCTTACATACAAAATGCATGGTGCTCGGAGACACCTGCTCTGTCTTTGCTCTGGGGGACTTTTTGCCTGGCCAGGATGTAGCACAGTGCTAGCTGTGCCTGTTAGCACAGAAATCGATTAGGGTGGTGCAGCACAAGTGGGAGCAAAGGTTCCTCTCTCCGGGCACAAAATGTGACTTTGCACCCACAAGGCAAGGAGGGAGGAAAGGTTTTGGGGAAAGAAAGCTGCACACGTATCAGCAGCCAGAAGCTGCAAGCTTGACCTTGGCCACTGCCACTTCCCAACTCTTTACGAGACCATGAAGACGTGGCAGGAGATTTTTGCAGAGAAGGTTGCTGGCATGAATTTAATGGATCCATGGACATTTCAGGAGGACGACAGCCTGCAGGTGCACAGCCTCAAGCCGGGCTGGACGGAGTTTTTGCAGAACCATGTGTCTGGGAGGTAGGGTCTGCCGGTTCGGTCCCACTTGGAGGGATGCCATCATCATTGTCCTCCCTGTGCTGCCTCCTGCCACCCTGGGATGCAGTAAGGTGACGCTGGCCTTGGAGGAAGGGCTGCGGAGTGTGCTAGCAGCCCTTTGCCCACAGCACCTGTAGGAATGGAGGAGGGGGATGCAGAGAGGGGAGCTGGGCATGGAGGGGCTGCTAGCTCCCACATGTGTTGTGAAAGATGAGTCAGAAGGGGAGTAACCTGCAGCTTCTCAAGACATCTCCTCACCTGCCCTGCAGCCTCCACCCACACCTTCCTTTTGTTTTGCTTCTTTTTTGATTTCTCCAGCTTGACACTAGCTTCGTGCTGAGGTGTGCATGGGTCAAGGGCTGGACACCCACATGGAGCTGGAGCTTGATGCTTCCCTTCCCTGTGGCCCCTATTCCAGGCAGCGAGGTCAGGATGGACTGGGCAATGGCAGCAGGCTGGTCCTAAAATTTGTAGTATTTGGGCCTGCTCCCAGCTCATGGATGTAGAACCACTCAGGCTGGCATCATGATGATATGAGAGGACAGAACATGGGTGTAAAGCTGACCCATCAGCCCCAGCTGCCCAGCTCCCTGCTGACTGCACTGGGTTACAGCGAGGGGCTGGGATGAGCTGGTGTCCTCCATGTCCTGGCAGGTTTCAGTGCTCCCAGTGCCTGTACAATTGGTCCTCGGCCAAAGTGCACATCCTCTTCCACATGTGCTATGGGATGGTGCGGATGCGAATCTTCCGTCAAGCCTGCAGGCACTGCCACGACCCCCAGCTGGAGGAGCCCATATTCAGCCTGGAGAACATAGAGCGGCTCCTACACAACCTGGTGCTGAAGATCCTCGAGGACTTCTACAATGTCCCCATGCAGTCCTCTGAACTCCTGGAAGTGGTGGTGGATGGGTGCCATCCAGCAGGGCCACATGACAGGACCCACTGCGAGGGCTGCAGGCTCGGTGTCTGCAGCAGGCCGAGGGCAGCTGTGGAGCCTGGTGCTGGGAAGACCAAGGTGGACATGAGCAAAACCCAGAACACCAAGATGGATGTGGCCAAAGCCTGGAATACCAAGATGGATGTGGCCAAAGCCTGGAATACCAAGATGGATGTGGCCAAAGCCTGGAATACCAAGATGGATTTGGACAAAGCCTGGAATACCAAGTTGGATGTGGCCAAAGCCTGGAATACCAAGATGGATGTGGACAAAGGCTGGAAGACCAAGATAGATGTGGATAAAGCCCGAAAGACCAAGATGGATGTGGACAAAGCCCGGAAGACCAAGATGGATATGGATAAAGCCCAGAAGACCAAGATGGGCATGCACAAGGCCTGGAAGTCCAGGGCAGATGAGGAGAGGGCCACCTTGATCACAAGGTCACCAGAGCAAGTCGTAGGTGGTGGTTTTCCCTGGAAACGCTGCTGCTGTGTGGGCTTCTTTGTTCTCTGTGTTTTGGCAGTACTCCTCTTTGTCCTGCTTTATTTCCTCAGGAAGTAGTGGAAGCGGGCGCTTTTGAGCACCAGGCTGCTGGCTGAGGATGGTGGTGATGGAAAATTGGCTGGAAAATTGAGTGCCTTGGCATGGCAAGGCATCCCCAGCTCACAGGTGACAGCCACCACCACCATGCCTAGGCACCTTATCTCCAGCCCAGGGGAGCCCAGCAGGCCTGATGGTTTCCTATGGGACATGTTCTGCACAAGGACAGCCCCCAGCTCCCTCACGCAAAGGATGGAGCGTACCTGCAGGAATAAAGCAGCTCTTTGTCCTCAGCCCAAGATGCATTTGTGCTTTTTAACTTCTTCAAAGCCTTTGCTGGGTATATATGACCAGAATGGTTGGCAGTGAGGGGTTCCTTTATCTGCCAGCCAGTTCCTTTAATCTTCCTTTATCTGGCTCAGCTTGTGTGGGACACATTGCATTCTCTCCGGGCTTGGCCTTGGTGAATTTGGGCACCCAAAGCAGCTGAGGGTGTCTGGAGCTGGGAGTTTGCAGCAAACGCGCAGGGAGCCAGCAGCATCCACCCAACTCATGCCAGAGGTGGTGTCCCATGTGTCACCCAGCAGAGGCCTGGAGATCTCCCCACGGTCTGGGCAAAGGGGAGGGTTTTGCCATTGCTTTCTTTTTCATTGCTGTAGGACTCCCCTGTCTTTTCATACATATAACTGCTAGGATACTAGTTAAAAAACCATGTAAAAATAACGAGAAAACCCTGTGTGGTACAGGGACACCGTGGGCTTTGCCTCCTAAGCGCTCTGTCCTGCTCATCCCATTAGCTCTCCTCTTTCCCGGCTCTTTCCTACTCCCCCGCCTCCTGCAGCCCCGGCGCCAGCAGATGGAGCTGCGACATCTCCGTCACTACACTGAGAAGCGCTGGGGCCAGTGACCGACATCACTGGGACGGGGCAGCCCTCCCCAAGTGCGGGATCCTCTCTCCCCCGTCCGGTTCGCTGCAATGTGGTCCCCCCAGACCATACCCTACATGGGCATGGTGTCACTCTGTGAATGAGCTGCTCCCTCGCTGTGATTTTTCCAAGTCTTGGAGCACAGGAGCTTCACAAGAGATGCAAAGTGCTGGGATTCAAACCGCTCATGATCCCAGAGCTGAAGGGAGACAGTGATGCTGTGGCAGCAGAGCTAGGTACCACCAGCAGGGACTTCCCAGCAAGCAGAGACAGCACGACCTGTCCCCCTGGAGGGAATATCTGTGAAGTATTGAGCATTTGGGGCAGGCAAATAGTGCGACCCAGAGGATCCCATCTCTGAATGGCCCTGTCTTTCTGGAGGAGATTTCTCCTTGCTGGGAGGCTGAGCTGTGCTGCAGGAGGAGGCTGGTCCTGCAGCCTGGAAGGAGTCCCTTCCCTCCTGTGGCTGTCCCAGTGTGGGGAGCAGCCTGCCCTCTCCCCTGTGGCATTATGTCATGAAGGCAGAGACACTGCCAAGTTTCTTGCTGCCATTGCCCTCTTCTTTCCATGCTGAGGTTTTCCCAGCTCCACTCATCATGTCTGACTGTCTGCAGCATGCCCCACCACCCAGCTGCAGGGGGAACTCCCTTGCTTCCTCCTGTGAAGCCAGCTCTGGTGGGGCTCACATCCCTGCAGGGGTCCTTGTTTTCTTGCTTGGCTCTCTCTGCTCATTTTCAAGGGCAGAACCATCCTTCCAATGCCCTCTGCGCACGCGCAAACACACACACACACACACACACACACACACAC